>NW_026776980.1:0-59827 GCF_030936135.1 Gavia stellata
TCTAAAGGTGCCAGCCCTGAAAGCTCTTGCTGGTCCTCATCTCCCACTGCTAACCTCTCAAACGAACCACAAACACTTGGACTCTGAACTTGTTTAGCTTACTAAAACTTCAACGTACACAGCCTCTCCTGCTCAATCTGGCCAGAGCTCAACACCGAAATTGCGAACATCCAGCGATTGCTCCTACACTAAAGGTGCCAGCCCTGAAAGCTCTTGCTGGTCCTCATCTCCCACTGGTAACCTCTCAAACGAACCACAAACACTTGGGCTCGGAACTTGTTTAGCCTACTAAAACTTCCAACGTACACTCCCTCGCCTGCTCAATCTGGCCAGAGCTCAACACCGGAATTGCGAACGTCCAGGGATTGCTCCTACACTAAAGGTGCCAGCCCTGAAAGCTCTTGCTGGTCCTCATCTCCCACTGGTAACCTCTCAAACGAACCACAAACACTTGGGCTCTGAACTTGTTTAGCCTACTAAAACTTCCAACGTACACTCCCTAGCCTGCTCAGTCTGGCCAGAGCTCAACACCGAAATTGCGAACGTCCAGCGATTGCTCCTACACTAAAGGTGCCAGCCCTGAAAGCTCTTGCTGGTCCTCATCTCCCACTGGTAACCTCTCAAACGAACCACAAACACTTGGGCTCGGAACTTGTTTAGCCTACTAAAACTTCCAACGTACACTCCCTCGCCTGCTCAATCTGGCCAGAGCTCAACACCGGAATGGCGAACGTCCAGGGATTGCTCCTACACTAAAGGTGCCAGCCCTGAAAGCTCTTGCTGGTCCTCATCTCCCACTGGTAACCTCTCAAACGAACCACAAACACTTGGGCTCTGAACTTGTTTAGCCTACTAAAACTTCCAACGTACACAGCCTCTCCTGCTCAATCTGGCCAGAGCTCAACACCGGAATCGCGAACGTCCAGCGATTGCTCCTACACTAAAGGTGCCAGCCCTGAAAGCTCTTGCTGGTCCTCATCTCCCACTGGTAACCTCTCAAATGAACCACAAACACTTGGGCTCTGAACTTGTTTAGCCTACTAAAACTTCCAACGTACACAGCCTCTCCTGCTCAATCTGGCCAGAGCTCAACACCGGAATTGCGAACGTCCAGCGATTGCTCCTACACTAAAGGTGCCAGCCCTGAAAGCTCTTGCTGGTCCTCATCTCCCACTGGTAACCTCTCAAACGAACCACAAACACTTGCGCTCTGAACTTGTTTAGCCTACTAAAACTTCCAACGTACACAGCCTCTCCTGCTCAATCTGGCCAGAGCTCAACACCGGAATTGCGAACGTCCAGCCATTGCTCCTACACTAAAGGTGCCAGCCCTGAAAGCTCTTGCTGGTCCTCATCTCCCACTGGTAACCTCTCAAACGAACCACAAACACTTGGGCTCGGAACTTGTTTAGCCTACTAAAACTTCCAACGTACACTCCCTCGCCTGCTCAATCTGTCCAAAATTCAAAACCGAAATTGCGAACGTCCAGGGATTGCCCCTACACTAAAGGTGCCAGCCCTGAAAGCTCTTGCTGGTCCTCATCTCCCACTGGTAACCTCTCAAACGAACCACAAACACTTGGGCTCTGAACTTGTTTAGCCTACTAAAACTTCCAACGTACAGAGAGTCTCCTGCTCAATTTGGCCTGAGCTCAACACCGGAATCGCGAACGTCCAGCGATTGCTCCTACACTAAAGGTGCCAGCCCTGAAAGCTCTTGCTGGTCCTCATCTCCCACTGGTAACCTCTCAAACGAACCACAAACACTTGGGCTCTGAACTTGTTTAGCCTACTAAAACTTCCAGTGTACACTCCCTCGCCTGCTCAATCTGGCCAGAGCTCAACACCGGAATTGCGAACGTCCAGCCATTGCTCCTACACTAAAGGTGCCAGCCCTGAAAGCTCTTGCTGGTCCTCATCTCCCACTTGTAACCTCTCAAACGAACCACAAACACTTGGGCTCTGAACTTGTTTAGCCTACTAAAACTTCCAACGTACACTCCCTCGCCGGCTCAACCTGGCTAAAAATCAACACCGAAATTGCGAACGTCCAGCGATTGCTCCTACACTAAAGGTGCCAGCCCTGAAAGCTCTTGCTGGTCCTCATCTCCCACTGGTAACCTCTCAAACGAACCACAAACACTTGGGCTCTGAACTTGTTTAGCCTACTAAAACTTCCAACGTACACTCCCTCGCCTGCTCAGTCTGGCCAGAGCTCAACACCGAAATTGCGAACGTCCAGGGGTTGCTCCTACACTAAAGGTGCCAGCCCTGAAAGCTCTTGCTGCTGCTCATCTCCCACTGGTAACCTCTCAAACGAACCACAAACACTTGGGCTCTGAACTTGTTTAGCCTACTAAAACTTCCAACGTACACAGCCTCTCCTGCTCAATCTGGCCAGAGCTCAACACCGGAATCGCGAACGTCCAGCGATTGCTCCTACACTAAAGGTGCCAGCCCTGAAAGCTCTTGCTGGTCCTCATCTCCCACTGGTAACCTCTCAAAAGAACCACAAACACTTGGGCTCTGAACTTGTTTAGCCTACTAAAACTTCCAACGTATACAGCCTCGCCTGCTCAATCTGGCCAGAGCTCAACACCGAAATTGCGAACGTCCAGCCATTGCTCCTACACTAAAGGTGCCAGCCCTGAAAGCTCTTGCTGGTCCTCATCTCCCACTGGTAACCTCTCAAACGAACCACAAACACTTGCGCTCTGAACTTGTTTAGCCTACTAAAACTTCCAACGTACACAGCCTCTCCTGCTCAATCTGGCCAAAATTCAACACCGAAATTGCGAACGTCCAGCGATTGCTCCTATACTAAAGGTGCCAGCCCTGAAAGCTCTTGCTGGTCCTCATCTCCCACTGGTAACCTCTCAAACGAACCACAAACACTTGGGCTCTGAACTTGTTTAGCCTACTAAAACTTCCAACGTACACAGCCTCTCCTGCTCAATCTGGCCAGAGCTCAACACCGGAATTGCGAATGTCCAGCCATTGCTCCTACACTAAAGGTGCCAGCCCTGAAAGCTCTTGCTGGTCCTCATCTCCCACTGGTAACCTCTCAAACGAACCACAAACACTTGGGCTCTGAACTTGTTTAGCCTAGTAAAACTTCCAACGTACACAGCCTCTCCTGCTCAATCTGGCCAAAATTCAACACCGAAATTGCGAACGTCCAGCCATTGCTCCTACACTAAAGGTGCCAGCCCTGAAAGCTCTTGCTGGTCCTCATCTCCCACTGGTAACCTCTCAAACGAACCACAAACACTTGGGCTCTGAACTTGTTTAGCCTACTAAAACTTCCAACGTACACAGCCTCTCCTGCTCAATCTGGCCAGAGCTCAACACCGAAATTGCGAACATCCAGCGATTGCTCCTACACTAAAGGTGCCAGCCCTGAAAGCTCTTGCTGCTGCTCATCTCCCACTGGTAAACTCTCAAACGAACCACAAACACTTGGGCTCTGAACTTGTTTAGCCTACTAAAACTTCCAACGTACAGAGCCTCTCCTGCTCAATCTGGCCAGAGCTCAACACCTGAATTGCGAACGTCCAGGGATTGCTCCTACACTAAAGGTGCCAGCCCTGAAAGCTCTTGCTGGTCCTCATCTCCCACTGGTAACCTCTCAAACGAACCACAAACACTTGGGCTCGGAACTTGTTTAGCCTACTAAAACTTCCAACGTACACTCCCTAGCCTGCTCAGTCTGGCCAGAGCTCAACACCGAAATTGCGAACGTCCAGCGATTGCTCCTACACTAAAGGTGCCAGCCCTGAAAGCTCTTGCTGGTCCTCATCTCCCACTGGTAACCTCTCAAACGAACCACAAATACTTGGGCTCTGAACTTGTTTAGCCTAGTAAAACTTCCAGCGTACACTCCCTCGCCTGCTCAATCTGGCCAGAGCTCAACACCGGAATTGCGAACGTCCAGCGATTGCTCCTACACTAAAGGTGCCAGCCCTGAAAGCTCTTGCTGGTCCTCATCTCCCACTGGTAACCTCTCAAACGAACCACAAACACTTGGGCTCTGAACTTGTTTAGCCTACTAAAACTTCCAACGTACACAGCCTCTCCTGCTCAATCTGGCCAGAGCTCAACACCGGAATTGCGAAAGTCCAGCGATTGCTCCTACAGTAAAGGTGCCAGCCCTGAAAGCTCTTGCTGGTCCTCATCTCCCACTGGTAACCTCTCAAACGAACCACAAACACTTGGGCTCTGAACTTGTTTAGCCTACTAAAACTTCCAACGTACACAGCCTCTCCTGCTCAATCTGGCCAGAGCTCAACACCGGAATTGCGAACGTCCAGCCATTGCTCCTACACTAAAGGTGCCAGCCCTGAAAGCTCTTGCTGGTCCTCATCTCCCACTGGTAACCTCTCAAACGAACCACAAACACTTGGGCTCTGAACTTGTTTAGCCTACTAAAACTTCCAACGTACACAGCCTCTCCTGCTCAATCTGGCCAGAGCTCAACACCGGAATTGCGAACGTCCAGCGATTGCTCCTACACTAAAGGTGCCAGCCCTGAAAGCTCTTGCTGGTCCTCATCTCCCACTGGTAACCTCTCAAACGAACCACAAACACTTGGGCTCTGAACTTGTTTAGCCTACTAAAACTTCCAACGTACACAGCCTCTCCTGCTCAATCTGGCCAGAGCTCAACACCGGAATTGCGAACGTCCAGCCATTGCTCCTACACTAAAGGTGCCAGCCCTGAAAGCTCTTGCTGGTCCTCATCTCCCACCTGGTAACCTCTCAAACGAACCACAAACACTTGGGCTCTGAACTTGTTTAGCCTACTAAAACTTCCAACGTACACAGCCTCTCCTGCTCAATTTGGCCAGAGCTCAACACCGGAATCGCGAACGTCCAGGGATTGCTCCTACACTAAAGGTGCCAGCCCTGAAAGCTCTTGCTGGTCCTCATCTCCCACTGGTAACCTCTCAAACGAACCACAAACACTTGGGCTCTGAACTTGTTTAGCCTACTAAAACTTCCAACGTACACAGACTCTCCTGCTCAATCTGGCCAGAGCTCAACACCGGAATTGCGAACGTCCAGCGATTGCTCCTACACTAAAGGTGCCAGCCCTGAAAGCTCTTGCTGGTCCTCATCTCCCACTGGTAACCTCTCAAACGAACCACAAACACTTGGGCTCTGAACTTGTTTAGCCTAGTAAAACTTCCAACGTACACAGCCTCTCCTGCTCAATCTGGCCAAAATTCAAATACGAAATTGCGAACGTCCAGGGATTGCACCTACACTAAAGGTGCCAGCCCTGAAAGCTCTTGCTGGTCCTCATCTCCCACTGGTAACCTCTCAAACGAACCACAAACACTTGGGCTCTGAACTTGTTTAGCCTACTAAAACTTCCAACGTACACAGCCTCTCCTGCTCAATCTGGCCAGAGCTCAACACCGAAATTGCGAACGTCCAGGGATTGCTCCTACACTAAAGGTGCCAGCCCTGAAAGCTCTTGCTGGTCCTCATCTCCCACTGGTAACCTCTCAAACGAACCACAAACACTTGGGCTCTGAACTTGTTTAGCCTACTAAAACTTCCAACGTACACTCCCTCGCCTGCTCAATCTGGCCAGAGCTCAACACCGGAATCGCGAACGTCCAGCGATTGCTCCTACACTAAAGGTGCCAGCCCTGAAAGCTCTTGCTGGTCCTCATCTCCCACTGGTAACCTCTCAAACGAACCACAAACACTTGGGCTCGGAACTTGTTTAGCCTAGTAAAACTTCCAACGTACACAGCCTCGCCTGCTCAATCTGGCCAGAGCTCAACACCGGAATTGCGAACGTCCAGGGGTTGCTCCTACACTAAAGGTGCCAGCCCTGAAAGCTCTTGCTGCTGCTCATCTCCCACTGGTAACCTCTCAAACGAACCACAAACACTTGGGCTCTGAACTTGTTTAGCCTACTAAAACTTCCAACGTACACAGCCTCTCCTGCTCAATCTGGCCAGAGCTCAACACCGGAATCGCGAACGTCCAGCGATTGCTCCTACACTAAAGGTGCCAGCCCTGAAAGCTCTTGCTGGTCCTCATCTCCCACTGGTAACCTCTCAAACGAACCACAAACACTTGGGCTCTGAACTTGTTTAGCCTACTAAAACTTCCAACGTACAGAGCCTCTCCTGCTCAATCTGGCCAGAGCTCAACACCGAAATTGCGAACGTCCAGCGATTGCTCCTACAGTAAAGGTGCCAGCCCTGAAAGCTCTTGCTGGTCCTCATCTCCCACTGGTAACCTCTCAAACGAACCACAAACACTTGGGCTCTGAACTTGTTTAGCCTACTAAAACTTCCAACGTACACTCCCTCGCCGGCTCAACCTGGCTAAAAATCAACACCGAAATTGCGAACGTCCAGCGATTGCTCCTACACTAAAGGTGCCAGCCCTGAAAGCTCTTGCTGGTCCTCATCTCCCACTGGTAACCTCTCAAACGAACCACAAACACTTGGGCTCTGAACTTGTTTAGCCTACTAAAACTTCCAACGTACACAGCCTCTCCTGCTCAATCTGGCCAGAGCTCAACACCGGAATTGCGAATGTCCAGCCATTGCTCCTACACTAAAGGTGCCAGCCCTGAAAGCTCTTGCTGGTCCTCATCTCCCACTGGTAACCTCTCAAACGAACCACAAACACTTGGGCTCTGAACTTGTTTAGCCTAGTAAAACTTCCAACGTACACAGCCTCGCCTGCTCAATCTGGCCAGAGCTCAACACCGAAATTGCGAACGTCCAGGGATTGCTCCTACACTAAAGGTGCCAGCCGTGAAAGCTCTTGCTGGTCCTCATCTCCCACTGGTAACCTCTCAAACGAACCACAAACACTTGGGCTCTGAACTTGTTTAGCCTAGTAAAACTTCCAACGTACACAGCCTCTCCTGCTCAATCTGGCCAAAATTCAACACCGAAATTGCGAACGTCCAGCCATTGCTCCTACACTAAAGGTGCCAGCCCTGAAAGCTCTTGCTGGTCCTCATCTCCCACTGGTAACCTCTCAAACGAACCACAAACACTTGGGCTCGGAACTTGTTTAGCCTACTAAAACTTCCAACGTACACAGCCTCTCCTGCTCAATCTGGCCAGAGCTCAACACCGAAATTGCGAACGTCCAGCGATTGCTCCTACACTAAAGGTGCCAGCCCTGAAAGCTCTTGCTGCTGCTCATCTCCCACTGGTAAACTCTCAAACGAACCACAAACACTTGGGCTCTGAACTTGTTTAGCCTACTAAAACTTCCAACGTACAGAGCCTCTCCTGCTCAATCTGGCCAGAGCTCAACACCTGAATTGCGAACGTCCAGCCATTGCTCCTACACTAAAGGTGCCAGCCCTGAAAGCTCTTGCTGGTCCTCATCTCCCACTGGTAACCTCTCAAACGAACCACAAACACTTGGGCTCTGAACTTGTTTAGCCTAGTAAAACTTCCAGCGTACACTCCCTCGCCTGCTCAATCTGGCCAGAGCTCAACACCGGAATTGCGAACGTCCAGCGATTGCTCCTACACTAAAGGTGCCAGCCCTGAAAGCTCTTGCTGGTCCTCATCTCCCACTGGTAACCTCTCAAACGAACCACAAACACTTGGGCTCTGAACTTGTTTAGCCTACTAAAACTTCCAACGTACACAGCCTCTCCTGCTCAATCTGGCCAGAGCTCAACACCGGAATTGCGAACGTCCAGCGATTGCTCCTACACTAAAGGTGCCAGCCCTGAAAGCTCTTGCTGGTCCTCATCTCCCACTGGTAACCTCTCAAACGAACCACAAACACTTGGGCTCTGAACTTGTTTAGCCTACTAAAACTTCCAACGTACACAGCCTCTCCTGCTCAATCTGGCCAGAGCTCAACACCTGAATTGCGAACGTCCAGCCATTGCTCCTACACTAAAGGTGCCAGCCCTGAAAGCTCTTGCTGGTCCTCATCTCCCACTGGTAACCTCTCAAACGAACCACAAACACTTGGGCTCTGAACTTGTTTAGCCTACTAAAACTTCCAACGTACACAGCCTCTCCTGCTCAATCTGGCCAGAGCTCAACACCGGAATCGCGAACGTCCAGGGATTGCTCCTACACTAAAGGTGCCAGCCCTGAAAGCTCTTGCTGGTCCTCATCTCCCACTGGTAACCTCTCAAACGAACCACAAACACTTGGGCTCTGAACTTGTTTAGCCTACTAAAACTTCCAACGTACACAGACTCTCCTGCTCAATCTGGCCAGAGCTCAACACCGGAATTGCGAACGTCCAGCGATTGCTCCTACACTAAAGGTGCCAGCCCTGAAAGCTCTTGCTGGTCCTCATCTCCCACTGGTAACCTCTCAAACGAACCACAAACACTTGGGCTCGGAACTTGTTTAGCCTACTAAAACTTCCAACGTACACAGCCTCTCCTGCTCAATCTGGCCAAAATTCAAATCCGAAATTGCGAACGTCCAGGGATTGCACCTACACTAAAGGTGCCAGCCCTGAAAGCTCTTGCTGGTCCTCATCTCCCACTGGTAACCTCTCAAACGAACCACAAACACTTGGGCTCTGAACTTGTTTAGCCTACTAAAACTTCCAACGTACACTCCCTCGCCTGCTCAATCTGGCCAGAGCTCAACACCGGAATTGCGAACGTCCAGGGATTGCTCCTACACTAAAGGTGCCAGCCCTGAAAGCTCTTGCTGGTCCTCATCTCCCACTGGTAACCTCTCAAACGAACCACAAACACTTGGGCTCTGAACTTGTTTAGCCTACTAAAACTTCCAACGTACACTCCCTCGCCTGCTCAATCTGGCCAGAGCTCAACACCGGAATCGCGAACGTCCAGCGATTGCTCCTACACTAAAGGTGCCAGCCCTGAAAGCTCTTGCTGGTCCTCATCTCCCACTGGTAACCTCTCAAACGAACCAATAACACTTGGGCTCGGAACTTGTTTAGCCTACTAAAACTTCCAACGTACACAGCCTCGCCTGCTCAATCTGGCCAGAGCTCAACACCGGAATTGCGAACGTCCAGGGGTTGCTCCTACACTAAAGGTGCCAGCCCTGAAAGCTCTTGCTGCTGCTCATCTCCCACTGGTAACCTCTCAAACGAACCACAAACACTTGGGCTCTGAACTTGTTTAGCCTACTAAAACTTCCAACGTACACAGCCTCTCCTGCTCAATCTGGCCAGAGCTCAACACCGGAATCGCGAACGTCCAGCGATTGCTCCTACACTAAAGGTGCCAGCCCTGAAAGCTCTTGCTGGTCCTCATCTCCCACTGGTAACCTCTCAAACGAACCACAAACACTTGGGCTCTGAACTTGTTTAGCCTACTAAAACTTCCAACGTACAGAGCCTCTCCTGCTCAATCTGGCCAGAGCTCAACACCGAAATTGCGAACGTCCAGCGATTGCTCCTACACTAAAGGTGCCAGCCCTGAAAGCTCTTGCTGGTCCTCATCTCCCACTGGTAACCTCTCAAACGAACCACAAACACTTGGGCTCTGAACTTGTTTAGCCTACTAAAACTTCCAACGTACACAGCCTCTCCTGCTCAATCTGGCCAAAATTCAACACCGAAATTGCGAACGTCCAGCGATTGCTCCTACACTAAAGGTGCCAGCCCTGAAAGCTCTTGCTGGTCCTCATCTCCCACTGGTAACCTCTCAAACGAACCACAAACACTTGGGCTCTGAACTTGTTTAGCCTACTAAAACTTCCAACGTACACAGCCTCTCCTGCTCAATCTGGCCAGAGCTCAACACCGGAATTGCGAATGTCCAGCCATTGCTCCTACACTAAAGGTGCCAGCCCTGAAAGCTCTTGCTGGTCCTCATCTCCCACTGGTAACCTCTCAAACGAACCACAAACACTTGGGCTCTGAACTTGTTTAGCCTAGTAAAACTTCCAACGTACACAGCCTCTCCTGCTCAATCTGGCCAAAATTCAACACCGGAATTGCAAAGGTCCAGCGATTGCTCCTACACTAAAGGTGCCAGCCCTGAAAGCTCTTGCTGGTCCTCATCCCCCACTGGTAACCTCTCAAACGAACCACAAACACTTGGGCTCGGAACTTGTTTAGCCTACTAAAACTTCCAACGTACACAGCCTCGCCTGCTCAATCTGGCCAGAGCTCAACACCGAAATTGCGAACGTCCAGGGATTGCTCCTACACTAAAGGTGCCAGCCCTGAAAGCTCTTGCTGCTGCTCATCTCCCACTGGTAACCTCTCAAACGAACCACAAACACTTGGGCTCTGAACTTGTTTAGCCTACTAAAACTTCCAACGTACACAGCCTCTCCTGCTCAATCTGGCCAGAGCTCAACACCGGAATCGCGAACGTCCAGCGATTGCTCCTACAGTAAAGGTGCCAGCCCTGAAAGCTCTTGCTGGTCCTCATCTCCCACTGGTAACCTCTCAAACGAACCACAAACACTTGCGCTCTGAACTTGTTTAGCCTACTAAAACTTCCAACGTACACAGCCTCTCCTGCTCAATCTGGCCAAAATTCAACACCGAAATTGCGAACGTCCAGCCATTGCTCCTACACTAAAGGTGCCAGCCCTGAAAGCTCTTGCTGGTCCTCATCTCCCACTGGTAACCTCTCAAACGAACCACAAACACTTGGACTCTGAACTTGTTTAGCCTACTAAAACTTCCAACGTACACAGCCTCTCCTGCTCAATCTGGCCAGAGCTCAACACCGAAATTGCGAACGTCCAGCGATTGCTCCTACACTAAAGGTGCCAGCCCTGAAAGCTCTTGCTGGTCCTCATCTCCCACTGGTAACCTCTCAAACGAACCACAAACACTTGGGCTCTGAACTTGTTTAGCCTACTAAAACTTCCAACGTACAGAGCCTCTCCTGCTCAATCTGGCCAGAGCTCAACACCTGAATCGCGAACGTCCAGGGATTGCTCCTACACTAAAGGTGCCAGCCCTGAAAGCTCTTGCTGGTCCTCATCTCCCACTGGTAACCTCTCAAACGAACCACAAACACTTGGGCTCTGAACTTGTTTAGCCTACTAAAACTTCCAACGTACACAGCCTCTCCTGCTCAATCTGGCCAGAGCTCAACACCGGAATCGCGAACGTCCAGCGATTGCTCCTACACTAAAGGTGCCAGCCCTGAAAGCTCTTGCTGGTCCTCATCTCCCACTGGTAACCTCTCAAACGAACCACAAACACTTGGGCTCTGAACTTGTTTAGCCTACTAAAACTTCCAACGTACACAGCCTCTCCTGCTCAATCTGGCCAGAGCTCAACACCGGAATTGCGAACGTCCAGCGATTGCTCCTACACTAAAGGTGCCAGCCCTGAAAGCTCTTGCTGGTCCTCATCTCCCACTGGTAACCTCTCAAACGAACCACAAACACTTGGGCTCTGAACTTGTTTAGCCTACTAAAACTTCCAACGTACACAGCCTCGCCTGCTCAATCTGGCCAGAGCTCAACACCGGAATTGCGAACGTCCAGGGGTTGCTCCTACACTAAAGGTGCCAGCCCTGAAAGCTCTTGCTGGTCCTCATCTCCCACTGGTAACCTCTCAACGAACCACAAACACTTGGGCTCTGAACTTGTTTAGCCTACTAAAACTTCCAACGTACACAGCCTCTCCTGCTCAATCTGGCCAGAGCTCAACACCGGAATTGCGAACGTCCAGGGATTGCTCCTACACTAAAGGTGCCAGCCCTGAAAGCTCTTGCTGGTCCTCATCTCCCACTGGTAACCTCTCAAACGAACCACAAACACTTGGGCTCTGAACTTGTTTAGCCTACTAAAACTTCCAACGTACACAGCCTCTCCTGCTCAATCTGGCCAGAGCTCAACACCGGAATTGCGAACGTCCAGCCATTGCTCCTACACTAAAGGTGCCAGCCCTGAAAGCTCTTGCTGGTCCTCATCTCCCACTGGTAACCTCTCAAACGAACCACAAACACTTGGGCTCGGAACTTGTTTAGCCTACTAAAACTTCCAACGTACACTCCCTCGCCTGCTCAATCTGGCCAGAGCTCAACACCTGAATCGCGAACGTCCAGGGATTGCTCCTACACTAAAGGTGCCAGCCCTGAAAGCTCTTGCTGGTCCTCATCTCCCACTGGTAACCTCTCAAACGAACCACAAACACTTGGGCTCTGAACTTGTTTAGCCTACTAAAACTTCCAACGTACACTCCCTAGCCTGCTCAGTCTGGCCAGAGCTCAACACCGAAATTGCGAACGTCCAGCGATTGCTCCTACACTAAAGGTGCCAGCCCTGAAAGCTCTTGCTGATCCTCATCTCCCACTGGTAACCTCTCAAACGAACCACAAACACTTGGGCTCTGAACTTGTTTAGCCTACTAAAACTTCCAACGTACACAGCCTCTCCTGCTCAATCTGGCCAGAGCTCAACACCGAAATTGCGAACGTCCAGCGATTGCTCCTACACTAAAGGTGCCAGCCCCGAAAGCTCTTGCTGGTCCTCATCTCCCACTGGTAACCTCTCAAACGAACCACAAACACTTGGGCTCGGAACTTGTTTAGCCTACTAAAACTTCCAACGTACACAGCCTCTCCTGCTCAATCTGGCCAGAGCTCAACACCGGAATTGCGAACGTCCAGCCATTGCTCCTACACTAAAGGTGCCAGCCCTGAAAGCTCTTGCTGGTCCTCATCTCCCACTGGTAACCTCTCAAACGAACCACAAACACTTGGGCTCGGAACTTGTTTAGCCTACTAAAACTTCCAACGTACACAGCCTCGCCTGCTCAATCTGGCCAGAGCTCAACACCGAAATTGCGAACGTCCAGGGATTGCTCCTACACTAAAGGTGCCAGCCCTGAAAGCTCTTGCTGCTGCTCATCTCCCACTGGTAACCTCTCAAACGAACCACAAACACTTGGGCTCTGAACTTGTTTAGCCTACTAAAACTTCCAACGTACACAGCCTCTCCTGCTCAATCTGGCCAGAGCTCAACACCGGAATCGCGAACGTCCAGCGATTGCTCCTACAGTAAAGGTGCCAGCCCTGAAAGCTCTTGCTGGTCCTCATCTCCCACTGGTAACCTCTCAAACGAACCACAAACACTTGCGCTCTGAACTTGTTTAGCCTACTAAAACTTCCAACGTACACAGCCTCTCCTGCTCAATCTGGCCAAAATTCAACACCGAAATTGCGAACGTCCAGCCATTGCTCCTACACTAAAGGTGCCAGCCCTGAAAGCTCTTGCTGGTCCTCATCTCCCACTGGTAACCTCTCAAACGAACCACAAACACTTGGGCTCGGAACTTGTTTAGCCTACTAAAACTTCCAACGTACACAGCCTCTCCTGCTCAATCTGGCCAGAGCTCAACACCGAAATTGCGAACGTCCAGCGATTGCTCCTACACTAAAGGTGCCAGCCCTGAAAGCTCTTGCTGGTCCTCATCTCCCACTGGTAACCTCTCAAACGAACCACAAACACTTGGGCTCTGAACTTGTTTAGCCTACTAAAACTTCCAACGTACAGAGCCTCTCCTGCTCAATCTGGCCAGAGCTCAACACCTGAATCGCGAACGTCCAGGGATTGCTCCTACACTAAAGGTGCCAGCCCTGAAAGCTCTTGCTAGTCCTCATCTCCCACTGGTAACCTCTCAAACGAACCACAAACACTTGGGCTCTGAACTTGTTTAGCCTACTAAAACTTCCAACGTACACAGCCTCTCCTGCTCAATCTGGCCAGAGCTCAACACCGGAATCGCGAACGTCCAGCGATTGCTCCTACACTAAAGGTGCCAGCCCTGAAAGCTCTTGCTGGTCCTCATCTCCCACTGGTAACCTCTCAAACGAACCACAAACACTTGGGCTCTGAACTTGTTTAGCCTACTAAAACTTCCAACGTACACAGCCTCTCCTGCTCAATCTGGCCAGAGCTCAACACCGGAATTGCGAACGTCCAGCGATTGCTCCTACACTAAAGGTGCCAGCCCTGAAAGCTCTTGCTGGTCCTCATCTCCCACTGGTAACCTCTCAAACGAACCACAAACACTTGGGCTCTGAACTTGTTTAGCCTACTAAAACTTCCAACGTACACAGCCTCTCCTGCTCAATCTGGCCAGAGCTCAACACCGGAATTGCGAACGTCCAGGGATTGCTCCTACACTAAAGGTGCCAGCCCTGAAAGCTCTTGCTGGTCCTCATCTCCCACTGGTAACCTCTCAAACGAACCACAAACACTTGGGCTCTGAACTTGTTTAGCCTACTAAAACTTCCAACGTACACAGCCTCTCCTGCTCAATCTGGCCAGAGCTCAACACCGGAATTGCGAACGTCCAGCCATTGCTCCTACACTAAAGGTGCCAGCCCTGAAAGCTCTTGCTGGTCCTCATCTCCCACTGGTAACCTCTCAAACGAACCACAAACACTTGGGCTCTGAACTTGTTTAGCCTACTAAAACTTCCAACGTACACAGCCTCTCCTGCTCAATCTGGCCAGAGCTCAACACCGGAATTGCGAACGTCCAGCCATTGCTCCTACACTAAAGGTGCCAGCCCTGAAAGCTCTTGCTGGTCCTCATCTCCCACTGGTAACCTCTCAAACGAACCACAAACACTTGGGCTCGGAACTTGTTTAGCCTACTAAAACTTCCAACGTACACTCCCTCGCCTGCTCAATTTGGCCAGAAAAATCAACACCTGAATCGCGAACGTCCAGGGATTGCTCCTACACTAAAGGTGCCAGCCCTGAAAGCTCTTGCTGGTCCTCATCTCCCACTGGTAACCTCTCAAACGAACCACAAACACTTGCGCTCTGAACTTGTTTAGCCTACTAAAACTTCCAACGTACACTCCCTAGCCTGCTCAGTCTGGCCAGAGCTCAACACCGAAATTGCGAACGTCCAGGGATTGCTCCTACACTAAAGGTGCCAGCCCTGAAAGCTCTTGCTGGTCCTCATCTCCCACTGGTAACCTCTCAAACGAACCACAAACACTTGGGCTCTGAACTTGTTTAGCCTACTAAAACTTCCAACGTACACAGCCTCTCCTGCTCAATCTGGCCAGAGCTCAACACCGGAATTGCGAACGTCCAGCGATTGCTCCTACACTAAAGGTGCCAGCCCCGAAAGCTCTTGCTGGTCCTCATCTCCCACTGGTAACCTCTCAAACGAACCACAAACACTTGGGCTCGGAACTTGTTTAGCCTACTAAAACTTCCAACGTACACAGCCTCTCCTGCTCAATCTGGCCAGAGCTCAACACCGGAATTGCGAACGTCCAGCCATTGCTCCTACACTAAAGGTGCCAGCCCTGAAAGCTCTTGCTGGTCCTCATCTCCCACTGGTAACCTCTCAAACGAACCACAAACACTTGGGCTCTGAACTTGTTTAGCCTACTAAAACTTCCAACGTACACAGCCTCTCCTGCTCAATCTGTCCAAAATTCAAAACCGAAATTGCGAACGTCCAGGGATTGCCCCTACACTAAAGGTGCCAGCCCTGAAAGCTCTTGCTGGTCCTCATCTCCCACTGGTAACCTCTCAAACGAACCACACACACTTGGGCTCTGAACTTGTTTAGCCTACTAAAACTTCCAACGTACACAGCCTCTCCTGCTCAATCTGGCCAGAGCTCAACACCGGAATTGCGAATGTCCAGCCATTGCTCCTACACTAAAGGTGCCAGCCCTGAAAGCTCTTGCTGGTCCTCATCTCCCACTGGTAACCTCTCAAACGAACCACAAACACTTGGGCTCTGAACTTGTTTAGCCTAGTAAAACTTCCAACGTACACAGCCTCGCCTGCTCAATCTGGCCAGAGCTCAACACCGAAATTGCGAACGTCCAGGGATTGCTCCTACACTAAAGGTGCCAGCCCTGAAAGCTCTTGCTGGTCCTCATCTCCCACTGGTAACCTCTCAAACGAACCACAAACACTTGGGCTCGGAACTTGTTTAGCCTACTAAAACTTCCAACGTACACAGCCTCTCCTGCTCAATCTGGCCAGAGCTCAACACCGGAATTGCGAACGTCCAGCCATTGCTCCTACACTAAAGGTGCCAGCCCTGAAAGCTCTTGCTGGTCCTCATCTCCCACTGGTAACCTCTCAAACGAACCACAAACACTTGGGCTCTGAACTTGTTTAGCCTAGTAAAACTTCCAACGTACACAGCCTCTCCTGCTCAATCTGGCCAGAGCTCAACACCGAAATTGCGAACGTCCAGCGATTGCTCCTACACTAAAGGTGCCAGCCCTGAAAGCTCTTGCTGCTGCTCATCTCCCACTGGTAACCTCTCAAACGAACCACAAACACTTGGGCTCTGAACTTGTTTAGCCTACTAAAACTTCCAACGTACACAGCCTCTCCTGCTCAATCTGGCCAGAGCTCAACACCTGAATCGCGAACGTCCAGGGATTGCTCCTACACTAAAGGTGCCAGCCCTGAAAGCTCTTGCTGGTCCTCATCTCCCACTGGTAACCTCTCAAACGAACCACAAACACTTGGGCTCTGAACTTGTTTAGCCTACTAAAACTTCCAATGTACACTCCCTAGCCTGCTCAGTCTGGCCAGAGCTCAACACCGAAATTGCGAACGTCCAGCGATTGCTCCTACACTAAAGGTGCCAGCCCTGAAAGCTCTTGCTGGTCCTCATCTCCCACTGGTAACCTCTCAAACGAACCACAAACACTTGGGCTCTGAACTTGTTTAGCCTAGTAAAACTTCCAGCGTACACTCCCTCGCCTGCTCAATCTGGCCAGAGCTCAACACCGGAATCGCGAACGTCCAGCGATTGCTCCTACACTAAAGGTGCCAGCCCTGAAAGCTCTTGCTGGTCCTCATCTCCCACTGGTAACCTCTCAAACGAACCACAAACACTTGGGCTCTGAACTTGTTTAGCCTACTAAAACTTCCAACGTACACAGCCTCTCCTGCTCAATCTGGCCAGAGCTCAACACCGGAATTGCGAACGTCCAGCGATTGCTCCTACACTAAAGGTGCCAGCCCTGAAAGCTCTTGCTGGTCCTCATCTCCCACTGGTAACCTCTCAAACGAACCACAAACACTTGGGCTCGGAACTTGTTTAGCCTACTAAAACTTCCAACGTACACAGCCTCTCCTGCTCAATCTGGCCAAAATTCAAATCCGAAATTGCGAACGTCCAGGGATTGCTCCTACACTAAAGGTGCCAGCCCTGAAAGCTCTTGCTGGTCCTCATCTCCCACTGGTAACCTCTCAAACGAACCACAAACACTTGGGCTCTGAACTTGTTTAGCCTACTAAAACTTCCAACGTACACAGCCTCTCCTGCTCAATCTGGCCAGAGCTCAACACCGGAATTGCGAACGTCCAGCGATTGCTCCTACACTAAAGGTGCCAGCCCTGAAAGCTCTTGCTGGTCCTCATCTCCCACTGGTAACCTCTCAAACGAACCACAAACACTTGGGCTCGGAACTTGTTTAGCCTACTAAAACTTCCAACGTACACAGCCTCTCCTGCTCAATCTGGCCAGAGCTCAACACCGGAATTGCGAACGTCCAGCGATTGCTCCTACACTAAAGGTGCCAGCCCTGAAAGCTCTTGCTGGTCCTCATCTCCCACTGGTAACCTCTCAAACGAACCACAAACACTTGGGCTCGGAACTTGTTTAGCCTACTAAAACTTCCAACGTACACAGCCTCTCCTGCTCAATTTGGCCAGAGCTCAACACCGGAATCACGAACGTCCAGGGATTGCTCCTACACTAAAGGTGCCAGCCCTGAAAGCTCTTGCTGGTCCTCATCTCCCACTGGTAACCTCTCAAACGAACCACAAACACTTGGGCTCTGAACTTGTTTAGCCTACTAAAACTTCCAATGTACACTCCCTAGCCTGCTCAGTCTGGCCAGAGCTCAACACCGAAATTGCGAACGTCCAGCGATTGCTCCTACACTAAAGGTGCCAGCCCTGAAAGCTCTTGCTGGTCCTCATCTCCCACTGGTAACCTCTCAAACGAACCACAAACACTTGGGCTCTGAACTTGTTTAGCCTAGTAAAACTTCCAGCGTACACTCCCTCGCCTGCTCAATCTGGCCAGAGCTCAACACCGGAATCGCGAACGTCCAGCGATTGCTCCTACACTAAAGGTGCCAGCCCTGAAAGCTCTTGCTGGTCCTCATCTCCCACTGGTAACCTCTCAAACGAACCACAAACACTTGGGCTCTGAACTTGTTTAGCCTACTAAAACTTCCAACGTACACAGCCTCTCCTGCTCAATCTGGCCAGAGCTCAACACCGGAATTGCGAACGTCCAGCGATTGCTCCTACACTAAAGGTGCCAGCCCTGAAAGCTCTTGCTGGTCCTCATCTCCCACTGGTAACCTCTCAAACGAACCACAAACACTTGGGCTCGGAACTTGTTTAGCCTACTAAAACTTCCAACGTACACAGCCTCTCCTGCTCAATCTGGCCAAAATTCAAATCCGAAATTGCGAACGTCCAGGGATTGCTCCTACACTAAAGGTGCCAGCCCTGAAAGCTCTTGCTGGTCCTCATCTCCCACTGGTAACCTCTCAAACGAACCAATAACACTTGGGCTCTGAACTTGTTTAGCCTACTAAAACTTCCAACGTACACAGCCTCTCCTGCTCAATCTGGCCAGAGCTCAACACCGGAATTGCGAACGTCCAGGGATTGCTCCTACACTAAAGGTGCCAGCCCTGAAAGCTCTTGCTGGTCCTCATCTCCCACTGGTAACCTCTCAAACGAACCACAAACACTTGGACTCTGAACTTGTTTAGCCTACTAAAACTTCCAACGTACACAGCCTCTCCTGCTCAATCTGGCCAGAGCTCAACACCGGAATTGCGAACGTCCAGCGATTGCTCCTACACTAAAGGTGCCAGCCCTGAAAGCTCTTGCTGGTCCTCATCTCCCACTGGTAACCTCTCAAACGAACCACAAACACTTGGGCTCGGAACTTGTTTAGCCTACTAAAACTTCCAACGTACACAGCCTCTCCTGCTCAATTTGGCCAGAGCTCAACACCGGAATCACGAACGTCCAGGGATTGCTCCTACACTAAAGGTGCCAGCCCTGAAAGCTCTTGCTGGTCCTCATCTCCCACTGGTAACCTCTCAAACGAACCACAAACACTTGGGCTCTGAACTTGTTTAGCCTACTAAAACTTCCAACGTACACAGCCTCTCCTGCTCAATCTGGCCAGAGCTCAACACCGGAATTGCGAACGTCCAGCGATTGCTCCTACACTAAAGGTGCCAGCCCTGAAAGCTCTTGCTGGTCCTCATCTCCCACTGGTAACCTCTCAAACGAACCAATAACACTTGGGCTCTGAACTTGTTTAGCCTACTAAAACTTCCAACGTACACTCCCTAGCCTGCTCAGTCTGGCCAGAGCTCAACACCGAAATTGCGAACGTCCAGCGATTGCTCCTACACTAAAGGTGCCAGCCCTGAAAGCTCTTGCTGGTCCTCATCTCCCACTGGTAACCTCTCAAACGAACCACAAACACTTGGGCTCTGAACTTGTTTAGCCTAGTAAAACTTCCAGCGTACACTCCCTCGCCTGCTCAATCTGGCCAGAGCTCAACACCGGAATCGCGAACGTCCAGCGATTGCTCCTACACTAAAGGTGCCAGCCCTGAAAGCTCTTGCTGGTCCTCATCTCCCACTGGTAACCTCTCAAACGAACCACAAACACTTGCGCTCTGAACTTGTTTAGCCTACTAAAACTTCCAACGTACACAGCCTCTCCTGCTCAATCTGGCCAGAGCTCAACACCGGAATTGCGAACGTCCAGCGATTGCTCCTACACTAAAGGTGCCAGCCCTGAAAGCTCTTGCTGGTCCTCATCTCCCACTGGTAACCTCTCAAACGAACCACAAACACTTGGGCTCTGAACTTGTTTAGCCTACTAAAACTTCCAACGTACACAGCCTCTCCTGCTCAATCTGGCCAGAGCTCAACACCGGAATTGCGAACGTCCAGCGATTGCTCCTACACTAAAGGTGCCAGCCCTGAAAGCTCTTGCTGGTCCTCATCTCCCACTGGTAACCTCTCAAACGAACCACAAACACTTGGGCTCTGAACTTGTTTAGCCTACTAAAACTTCCAACGTACACAGCCTCGCCTGCTCAATCTGGCCAGAGCTCAACACCGGAATTGCGAACGTCCAGGGATTGCTCCTACACTAAAGGTGCCAGCCCTGAAAGCTCTTGCTGGTCCTCATCTCCCACTGGTAACCTCTCAAACGAACCACAAACACTTGGGCTCTGAACTTGTTTAGCCTACTAAAACTTCCAACGTACACAGCCTCTCCTGCTCAATCTGGCCAGAGCTCAACAACGGAATTGCGAACGTCCAGCCATTGCTCCTACACTAAAGGTGCCAGCCCTGAAAGCTCTTGCTGGTCCTCATCTCCCACTGGTAACCTCTCAAACGAACCACAAACACTTGGGCTCTGAACTTGTTTAGCCTACTAAAACTTCCAACGTACACAGCCTCTCCTGCTCAATCTGGCCAGAGCTCAACACCGGAATTGCGAACGTCCAGCCATTGCTCCTACACTAAAGGTGCCAGCCCTGAAAGCTCTTGCTGGTCCTCATCTCCCACTGGTAACCTCTCAAACGAACCACAAACACTTGGGCTCGGAACTTGTTTAGCCTACTAAAACTTCCAACGTACACAGCCTCTCCTGCTCAATTTGGCCAGAGCTCAACACCGGAATCACGAACGTCCAGGGATTGCTCCTACACTAAAGGTGCCAGCCCTGAAAGCTCTTGCTGGTCCTCATCTCCCACTGGTAACCTCTCAAACGAACCACAAACACTTGGGCTCTGAACTTGTTTAGCCTACTAAAACTTCCAACGTACACAGACTCTCCTGCTCAATCTGGCCAGAGCTCAACACCGGAATTGCGAACGTCCAGCGATTGCTCCTACAGTAAAGGTGCCAGCCCTGAAAGCTCTTGCTGGTCCTCATCTCCCACTGGTAACCTCTCAAACGAACCACAAACACTTGGGCTCTGAACTTGTTTAGCCTACTAAAACTTCCAACGTACACTCCCTAGCCTGCTCAGTCTGGCCAGAGCTCAACACCGAAATTGCGAACGTCCAGCGATTGCTCCTACACTAAAGGTGCCAGCCCTGAAAGCTCTTGCTGGTCCTCATCTCCCACTGGTAACCTCTCAAACGAACCACAAACACTTGGGCTCTGAACTTGTTTAGCCTAGTAAAACTTCCAGCGTACACTCCCTCGCCTGCTCAATCTGGCCAGAGCTCAACACCGGAATCGCGAACGTCCAGCGATTGCTCCTACACTAAAGGTGCCAGCCCTGAAAGCTCTTGCTGGTCCTCATCTCCCACTGGTAACCTCTCAAACGAACCACAAACACTTGCGCTCTGAACTTGTTTAGCCTACTAAAACTTCCAACGTACACAGCCTCTCCTGCTCAATCTGGCCAGAGCTCAACACCGGAATTGCGAACGTCCAGCGATTGCTCCTACACTAAAGGTGCCAGCCCTGAAAGCTCTTGCTGGTCCTCATCTCCCACTGGTAACCTCTCAAACGAACCACAAACACTTGGGCTCTGAACTTGTTTAGCCTACTAAAACTTCCAACGTACACAGCCTCTCCTGCTCAATCTGGCCAGAGCTCAACACCGGAATTGCGAACGTCCAGCGATTGCTCCTACACTAAAGGTGCCAGCCCTGAAAGCTCTTGCTGGTCCTCATCTCCCACTGGTAACCTCTCAAACGAACCACAAACACTTGGGCTCTGAACTTGTTTAGCCTACTAAAACTTCCAACGTACACAGCCTCTCCTGCTCAATCTGGCCAGAGCTCAACACCGGAATTGCGAACGTCCAGGGATTGCTCCTACACTAAAGGTGCCAGCCCTGAAAGCTCTTGCTGGTCCTCATCTCCCACTGGTAACCTCTCAAACGAACCACAAACACTTGGGCTCTGAACTTGTTTAGCCTACTAAAACTTCCAACGTACACAGCCTCTCCTGCTCAATCTGGCCAGAGCTCAACACCGGAATTGCGAACGTCCAGCCATTGCTCCTACACTAAAGGTGCCAGCCCTGAAAGCTCTTGCTGGTCCTCATCTCCCACTGGTAACCTCTCAAACGAACCACAAACACTTGGGCTCGGAACTTGTTTAGCCTACTAAAACTTCCAACGTACACAGCCTCTCCTGCTCAATTTGGCCAGAGCTCAACACCGGAATCACGAACGTCCAGGGATTGCTCCTACACTAAAGGTGCCAGCCCTGAAAGCTCTTGCTGGTCCTCATCTCCCACTGGTAACCTCTCAAACGAACCACAAACACTTGGGCTCGGAACTTGTTTAGCCTACTAAAACTTCCAACGTACACAGCCTCTCCTGCTCAATCTGGCCAGAGCTCAACACCGGAATTGCGAACGTCCAGCGATTGCTCCTACACTAAAGGTGCCAGCCCTGAAAGCTCTTGCTGGTCCTCATCTCCCACTGGTAACCTCTCAAACGAACCACAAACACTTGGGCTCGGAACTTGTTTAGCCTACTAAAACTTCCAACGTACACAGCCTCTCCTGCTCAATCTGGCCAAAATTCAAATCCGAAATTGCGAACGTCCAGGGATTGCTCCTACACTAAAGGTGCCAGCCCTGAAAGCTCTTGCTGGTCCTCATCTCCCACTGGTAACCTCTCAAACGAACCACAAACACTTGGGCTCTGAACTTGTTTAGCCTACTAAAACTTCCAACGTACACAGCCTCTCCTGCTCAATCTGGCCAGAGCTCAACACCGAAATTGCGAACGTCCAGGGATTGCTCCTACACTAAAGGTGCCAGCCCTGAAAGCTCTTGCTGGTCCTCATCTCCCACTGGTAACCTCTCAAACGAACCACAAACACTTGGGCTCTGAACTTGTTTAGCCTAGTAAAACTTCCAGCGTACACTCCCTCGCCTGCTCAATCTGGCCAGAGCTCAACACCGGAATCGCGAACGTCCAGCGATTGCTCCTACACTAAAGGTGCCAGCCCTGAAAGCTCTTGCTGGTCCTCATCTCCCACTGGTAACCTCTCAAACGAACCAATAACACTTGGGCTCGGAACTTGTTTAGCCTACTAAAACTTCCAACGTACACAGCCTCTCCTGCTCAATCTGGCCAGAGCTCAACACCGGAATTGCGAATGTCCAGCCATTGCTCCTACACTAAAGGTGCCAGCCCTGAAAGCTCTTGCTGGTCCTCATCTCCCACTGGTAACCTCTCAAACGAACCACAAACACTTGGGCTCTGAACTTGTTTAGCCTAGTAAAACTTCCAACGTACACAGCCTCTCCTGCTCAATCTGGCCAAAATTCAACACCGGAATTGCAAAGGTCCAGCGATTGCTCCTACACTAAAGGTGCCAGCCCTGAAAGCTCTTGCTGGTCCTCATCCCCCACTGGTAACCTCTCAAACGAACCACAAACACTTGGGCTCGGAACTTGTTTAGCCTACTAAAACTTCCAACGTACACAGCCTCGCCTGCTCAATCTGGCCAGAGCTCAACACCGAAATTGCGAACGTCCAGGGATTGCTCCTACACTAAAGGTGCCAGCCCTGAAAGCTCTTGCTGGTCCTCATCTCCCACTGGTAACCTCTCAAACGAACCACAAACACTTGGGCTCTGAACTTGTTTAGCCTACTAAAACTTCCAACGTACACAGCCTCTCCTGCTCAATATGGCCAGAGCTCAACACCGGAATCGCGAACGTCCAGGGGTTGCTCCTACACTAAAGGTGCCAGCCCTGAAAGCTCTTGCTGGTCCTCATCTCCCACTGGTAACCTCTCAAACGAACCACAAACACTTGTGCTCTGAACTTGTTTAGCCTACTAAAACTTCCAACGTACACAGCCTCTCCTGCTCAATCTGGCCAAAATTCAACACCGAAATTGCGAACGTCCAGCCATTGCTCCTACACTAAAGGTGCCAGCCCTGAAAGCTCTTGCTGGTCCTCATCTCCCACTGGTAACCTCTCAAACGAACCACAAACACTTGGACTCTGAACTTGTTTAGCCTACTAAAACTTCCAACGTACACAGCCTCTCCTGCTCAATCTGGCCAGAGCTCAACACCGGAATTGCGAACGTCCAGCCATTGCTCCTACACTAAAGGTGCCAGCCCTGAAAGCTCTTGCTGGTCCTCATCTCCCACTGGTAACCTCTCAAACGAACCACAAACACTTGGGCTCTGAACTTGTTTAGCCTACTAAAACTTCCAACGTACACTCCCTAGCCTGCTCAGTCTGGCCAGAGCTCAACACCGAAATTGCGAACGTCCAGCCATTGCTCCTACACTAAAGGTGCCAGCCCTGAAAGCTCTTGCTGGTCCTCATCTCCCACTGGTAACCTCTCAAACGAACCACAAACACTTGGGCTCTGAACTTGTTTAGCCTACTAAAACTTCCAACGTACACAGCCTCTCCTGCTCAATCTGGCCAGAGCTCAACACCGGAATCGCGAACGTCCAGCGATTGCTCCTACACTAAAGGTGCCAGCCCTGAAAGCTCTTGCTGGTCCTCATCTCCCACTGGTAACCTCTCAAACGAACCACAAACACTTGGGCTCTGAACTTGTTTAGCCTACTAAAACTTCCAACGTACACAGCCTCTCCTGCTCAATCTGGCCAGAGCTCAACACCGAAATTGCGAACGTCCAGCGATTGCTCCTACACTAAAGGTGCCAGCCCTGAAAGCTCTTGCTGGTCCTCATCTCCCACTGGTAACCTCTCAAACGAACCACAAACACTTGGGCTCGGAACTTGTTTAGCCTACTAAAACTTCCAACGTACACAGCCTCTCCTGCTCAATCTGGCCAGAGCTCAACACCGGAATTGCGAACGTCCAGCCATTGCTCCTACACTAAAGGTGCCAGCCCTGAAAGCTCTTGCTGGTCCTCATCTCCCACTGGTAACCTCTCAAACGAACCACAAACACTTGGGCTCTGAACTTGTTTAGCCTACTAAAACTTCCAACGTACACAGCCTCTCCTGCTCAATCTGGCCAGAGCTCAACACCGGAATTGCGAACGTCCAGGGATTGCTCCTACACTAAAGGTGCCAGCCCTGAAAGCTCTTGCTGGTCCTCATCTCCCACTGGTAACCTCTCAAACGAACCAATAACACTTGGGCTCGGAACTTGTTTAGCCTACTAAAACTTCCAACGTACACAGCCTCTCCTGCTCAATCTGGCCAGAGCTCAACACCGGAATTGCGAATGTCCAGCCATTGCTCCTACACTAAAGGTGCCAGCCCTGAAAGCTCTTGCTGGTCCTCATCTCCCACTGGTAACCTCTCAAACGAACCACAAACACTTGGGCTCTGAACTTGTTTAGCCTAGTAAAACTTCCAACGTACACAGCCTCTCCTGCTCAATCTGGCCAAAATTCAACACCGGAATTGCAAAGGTCCAGCGATTGCTCCTACACTAAAGGTGCCAGCCCTGAAAGCTCTTGCTGGTCCTCATCCCCCACTGGTAACCTCTCAAACGAACCACAAACACTTGGGCTCGGAACTTGTTTAGCCTACTAAAACTTCCAACGTACACAGCCTCGCCTGCTCAATCTGGCCAGAGCTCAACACCGAAATTGCGAACGTCCAGGGATTGCTCCTACACTAAAGGTGCCAGCCCTGAAAGCTCTTGCTGGTCCTCATCTCCCACTGGTAACCTCTCAAACGAACCACAAACACTTGGGCTCTGAACTTGTTTAGCCTACTAAAACTTCCAACGTACACAGCCTCTCCTGCTCAATATGGCCAGAGCTCAACACCGGAATCGCGAACGTCCAGGGGTTGCTCCTACACTAAAGGTGCCAGCCCTGAAAGCTCTTGCTGGTCCTCATCTCCCACTGGTAACCTCTCAAACGAACCACAAACACTTGTGCTCTGAACTTGTTTAGCCTACTAAAACTTCCAACGTACACAGCCTCTCCTGCTCAATCTGGCCAAAATTCAACACCGAAATTGCGAACGTCCAGGGATTGCTCCTACACTAAAGGTGCCAGCCCTGAAAGCTCTTGCTGGTCCTCATCTCCCACTGGTAACCTCTCAAACGAACCACAAACACTTGGACTCTGAACTTGTTTAGCCTACTAAAACTTCCAACGTACACAGCCTCTCCTGCTCAATCTGGCCAGAGCTCAACACCGAAATTGCGAACGTCCAGCGATTGCTCCTACACTAAAGGTGCCAGCCCTGAAAGCTCTTGCTGGTCCTCATCTCCCACTGGTAACCTCTCAAACGAACCACAAACACTTGGGCTCTGAACTTGTTTAGCCTACTAAAACTTCCAACGTACACTCCCTA
This sequence comes from Gavia stellata, assembly GCF_030936135.1. Classification (NCBI taxonomy): domain Eukaryota; kingdom Metazoa; phylum Chordata; class Aves; order Gaviiformes; family Gaviidae; genus Gavia; species Gavia stellata. The sequence continues at coordinate 26,261 of NW_026776980.1, forward strand.
GCCTGCTCAGTCTGGCCAGAGCTCAACACCGAAATTGCGAACGTCCAGGGATTGCTCCTACACTAAAGGTGCCAGCCCTGAAAGCTCTTGCTGGTCCTCATCTCCCACTGGTAACCTCTCAAACGAACCACAAACACTTGGGCTCTGAACTTGTTTAGCCTACTAAAACTTCCAACGTACACTCCCTCGCCTGCTCAATCTGGCCAGAGCTCAACACCGGAATTGCGAACGTCCAGCGATTGCTCCTACACTAAAGGTGCCAGCCCTGAAAGCTCTTGCTGGTCCTCATCTCCCACTGGTAACCTCTCAAACGAACCACAAACACTTGGGCTCTGAACTTGTTTAGCCTACTAAAACTTCCAACGTACACAGCCTCTCCTGCTCAATCTGGCCAGAGCTCAACACCGGAATTGCGAACGTCCAGCGATTGCTCCTACACTAAAGGTGCCAGCCCTGAAAGCTCTTGCTGGTCCTCATCTCCCACTGGTAACCTCTCAAACGAACCACAAACACTTGGGCTCGGAACTTGTTTAGCCTACTAAAACTTCCAACGTACACAGCCTCTCCTGCTCAATCTGGCCAAAATTCAAATCCGAAATTGCGAACGTCCAGGGATTGCTCCTACACTAAAGGTGCCAGCCCTGAAAGCTCTTGCTGGTCCTCATCTCCCACTGGTAACCTCTCAAACGAACCACAAACACTTGGGCTCTGAACTTGTTTAGCCTACTAAAACTTCCAACGTACACAGCCTCTCCTGCTCAATCTGGCCAGAGCTCAACACCGGAATTGCGAACGTCCAGGGATTGCTCCTACACTAAAGGTGCCAGCCCTGAAAGCTCTTGCTGGTCCTCATCTCCACTGGTAACCTCTCAAACGAACCACAAACACTTGGGCTCTATGAACTTGTTTAGCCTACTAAAACTTCCAACGTACACAGCCTCTCCTGCTCAATCTGGCCAGAGCTCAACACCGGAATTGCGAACGTCCAGCCATTGCTCCTACACTAAAGGTGCCAGCCCTGAAAGCTCTTGCTGGTCCTCATCTCCCACTGGTAACCTCTCAAACGAACCACAAACACTTGGGCTCGGAACTTGTTTAGCCTACTAAAACTTCCAACGTACACTCCCTCGCCTGCTCAATCTGGCCAGAGCTCAACACCTGAATCGCGAACGTCCAGGGATTGCTCCTACACTAAAGGTGCCAGCCCTGAAAGCTCTTGCTGGTCCTCATCTCCCACTGGTAACCTCTCAAACGAACCACAAACACTTGGGCTCTGAACTTGTTTAGCCTACTAAAACTTCCAACGTACACTCCCTAGCCTGCTCAGTCTGGCCAGAGCTCAACACCGAAATTGCGAACGTCCAGCGATTGCTCCTACACTAAAGGTGCCAGCCCTGAAAGCTCTTGCTGGTCCTCATCTCCCACTGGTAACCTCTCAAACGAACCACAAACACTTGGGCTCTGAACTTGTTTAGCCTACTAAAACTTCCAACGTACACAGCCTCTCCTGCTCAATCTGGCCAGAGCTCAACACCGGAATTGCGAACGTCCAGCCATTGCTCCTACACTAAAGGTGCCAGCCCTGAAAGCTCTTGCTGGTCCTCATCTCCCACTGGTAACCTCTCAAACGAACCACAAACACTTGGGCTCTGAACTTGTTTAGCCTACTAAAACTTCCAACGTACACAGCCTCTCCTGCTCAATCTGGCCAGAGCTCAACACCGGAATTGCGAACGTCCAGCCATTGCTCCTACACTAAAGGTGCCAGCCCTGAAAGCTCTTGCTGGTCCTCATCTCCCACTGGTAACCTCTCAAACGAACCACAAACACTTGGGCTCTGAACTTGTTTAGCCTACTAAAACTTCCAACGTACACAGCCTCTCCTGCTCAATCTGGCCAAAATTCAAAACCGAAATTGCGAACGTCCAGGGATTGCCCCTACACTAAAGGTGCCAGCCCTGAAAGCTCTTGCTGGTCCTCATCTCCCACTGGTAACCTCTCAAACGAACCACACACACTTGGGCTCTGAACTTGTTTAGCCTACTAAAACTTCCAGCGTACACTCCCTCGCCTGCTCAATCTGGCCAGAGCTCAACACCGGAATTGCGAACGTCCAGCCATTGCTCCTACACTAAAGGTGCCAGCCCTGAAAGCTCTTGCTGGTCCTCATCTCCCACTGGTAACCTCTCAAACGAACCACAAACACTTGGGCTCTGAACTTGTTTAGCCTACTAAAACTTCCAACGTACACTCCCTCGCCTGCTCAACCTGGCTAAAAATCAACACCGAAATTGCGAACGTCCAGCCATTGCTCCTACACTAAAGGTGCCAGCCCTGAAAGCTCTTGCTGGTCCTCATCTCCCACTGGTAACCTCTCAAACGAACCACAAACACTTGGGCTCTGAACTTGTTTAGCCTACTAAAACTTCCAACGTACACTCCCTCGCCTGCTCAGTCTGGCCAGAGCTCAACACCGAAATTGCGAACGTCCAGGGGTTGCTCCTACACTAAAGGTGCCAGCCCTGAAAGCTCTTGCTGCTGCTCATCTCCCACTGGTAACCTCTCAAACGAACCACAAACACTTGGGCTCGGAACTTGTTTAGCCTACTAAAACTTCCAACGTACACAGCCTCTCCTGCTCAATCTGGCCAGAGCTCAACACCGGAATCGCGAACGTCCAGCGATTGCTCCTACACTAAAGGTGCCAGCCCTGAAAGCTCTTGCTGGTCCTCATCTCCCACTGGTAACCTCTCAAAAGAACCACAAACACTTGGGCTCTGAACTTGTTTAGCCTACTAAAACTTCCAACGTACACAGCCTCGCCTGCTCAATCTGGCCAGAGCTCAACACCGAAATTGCGAACGTCCAGGGATTGCTCCTACACTAAAGGTGCCAGCCCTGAAAGCTCTTGCTGGTCCTCATCTCCCACTGGTAACCTCTCAAACGAACCACAAACACTTGGGCTCTGAACTTGTTTAGCCTACTAAAACTTCCAACGTACACAGCCTCTCCTGCTCAATCTGGCCAAAATTCAACACCGAAATTGCGAACGTCCAGCGATTGCTCCTATACTAAAGGTGCCAGCCCTGAAAGCTCTTGCTGGTCCTCATCTCCCACTGGTAACCTCTCAAACGAACCACAAACACTTGGGCTCTGAACTTGTTTAGCCTACTAAAACTTCCAACGTACACAGCCTCTCCTGCTCAATCTGGCCAGAGCTCAACACCGGAATTGCGAATGTCCAGCCATTGCTCCTACACTAAAGGTGCCAGCCCTGAAAGCTCTTGCTGGTCCTCATCTCCCACTGGTAACCTCTCAAACGAACCACAAACACTTGGGCTCTGAACTTGTTTAGCCTACTAAAACTTCCAACGTACACAGCCTCTCCTGCTCAATCTGGCCAGAGCTCAACACCGGAATTGCGAACGTCCAGCGATTGCTCCTACACTAAAGGTGCCAGCCCTGAAAGCTCTTGCTGGTCCTCATCTCCCACTGGTAACCTCTCAAACGAACCACAAACACTTGGGCTCTGAACTTGTTTAGCCTACTAAAACTTCCAACGTACACTCCCTAGCCTGCTCAGTCTGGCCAGAGCTCAACACCGAAATTGCGAACGTCCAGCGATTGCTCCTACACTAAAGGTGCCAGCCCTGAAAGCTCTTGCTGGTCCTCATCTCCCACTGGTAACCTCTCAAACGAACCACAAACACTTGGGCTCTGAACTTGTTTAGCCTAGTAAAACTTCCAGCGTACACTCCCTCGCCTGCTCAATCTGGCCAGAGCTCAACACCGGAATCGCGAACGTCCAGCGATTGCTCCTACACTAAAGGTGCCAGCCCTGAAAGCTCTTGCTGGTCCTCATCTCCCACTGGTAACCTCTCAAACGAACCACAAACACTTGGGCTCTGAACTTGTTTAGCCTACTAAAACTTCCAACGTACACAGCCTCTCCTGCTCAATCTGGCCAGAGCTCAACACCGGAATTGCGAACATCCAGCCATTGCTCCTACACTAAAGGTGCCAGCCCTGAAAGCTCTTGCTGGTCCTCATCTCCCACTGGTAACCTCTCAAACGAACCACAAACACTTGGGCTCTGAACTTGTTTAGCCTACTAAAACTTCCAACGTACACAGCCTCTCCTGCTCAATCTGGCCAGAGCTCAACACCGGAATTGCGAACGTCCAGCCATTGCTCCTACACTAAAGGTGCCAGCCCTGAAAGCTCTTGCTGGTCCTCATCTCCCACTGGTAACCTCTCAAACGAACCACAAACACTTGGGCTCTGAACTTGTTTAGCCTACTAAAACTTCCAACGTACACAGCCTCTCCTGCTCAATCTGGCCAGAGCTCAACACCGGAATTGCGAACGTCCAGCCATTGCTCCTACACTAAAGGTGCCAGCCCTGAAAGCTCTTGCTGGTCCTCATCTCCCACTGGTAACCTCTCAAACGAACCACAAACACTTGGGCTCGGAACTTGTTTAGCCTACTAAAACTTCCAACGTACACAGCCTCTCCTGCTCAATTTGGCCAGAGCTCAACACCGAAATTGCGAAAGTCCAGGGATTGCTCCTACACTAAAGGTGCCAGCCCTGAAAGCTCTTGCTGGTCCTCATCTCCCACTGGTAACCTCTCAAACGAACCACAAACACTTGGGCTCTGAACTTGTTTAGCCTACTAAAACTTCCAACGTACACAGCCTCTCCTGCTCAATCTGGCCAGAGCTCAACACCGGAATTGCGAACGTCCAGCCATTGCTCCTACACTAAAGGTGCCAGCCCTGAAAGCTCTTGCTGGTCCTCATCTCCCACTGGTAACCTCTCAAACGAACCACAAACACTTGGGCTCGGAACTTGTTTAGCCTACTAAAACTTCCAACGTACACAGCCTCTCCTGCTCAATCTGGCCAGAGCTCAACACCGGAATTGCGAATGTCCAGCCATTGCTCCTACACTAAAGGTGCCAGCCCTGAAAGCTCTTGCTGGTCCTCATCTCCCACTGGTAACCTCTCAAACGAACCACAAACACTTGGGCTCTGAACTTGTTTAGCCTACTAAAACTTCCAACGTACACAGCCTCTCCTGCTCAATCTGGCCAGAGCTCAACACCGGAATTGCGAACGTCCAGCCATTGCTCCTACACTAAAGGTGCCAGCCCTGAAAGCTCTTGCTGGTCCTCATCTCCCACTGGTAACCTCTCAAACGAACCACAAACACTTGGGCTCGGAACTTGTTTAGCCTACTAAAACTTCCAACGTACACAGCCTCTCCTGCTCAATTTGGCCAGAGCTCAACACCGAAATTGCGAAAGTCCAGGGATTGCTCCTACACTAAAGGTGCCAGCCCTGAAAGCTCTTGCTGGTCCTCATCTCCCACTGGTAACCTCTCAAACGAACCACAAACACTTGGGATCGGAACTTGTTTAGCCTACTAAAACTTCCAACGTACACTCTCTCTCCTGCTCAATTTGGCCAGAGCTCAACACCGGAATCGCGAACGTCCAGCGATTGCTCCTACACTAAAGGTGCCAGCCCTGAAAGCTCTTGCTGGTCCTCATCACCCACTGCTAACCTCTCAAACGAACCAATAACACTTGGGCTCTGAACTTGTTTAGCCTACTAAAACTTCCAACGTACACAGCCTCGCCTGCTCAATCTGGCCAGAGCTCAACACCGAAATTGCGAACGTCCAGCCATTGCTCCTACACTAAAGGTGCCAGCCCTGAAAGCTCTTGCTGGTCCTCATCTCCCACTGGTAACCTCTCAAACGAACCACAAACACTTGGGCTCTGAACTTGTTTAGCCTACTAAAACTTCCAACGTACACAGCCTCTCCTGCTCAATCTGGCCAGAGCTCAACACCGGAATTGCGAACGTCCAGCGATTGCTCCTACACTAAAGGTGCCAGCCCTGAAAGCTCTTGCTGGTCCTCATCTCCCACTGGTAACCTCTCAAACGAACCACAAACACTTGGGCTCGGAACTTGTTTAGCCTACTAAAACTTCCAACGTACACTCCCTCTCCTGCTCAATCTGGCCAGAGCTCAACACCGGAATTGCGAACGTCCAGCCATTGCTCCTACACTAAAGGTGCCAGCCCTGAAAGCTCTTGCTGGTCCTCATCTCCCACTGGTAACCTCTCAAACGAACCACAAACACTTGGGCTCTGAACTTGTTTAGCCTACTAAAACTTCCAACGTACACAGCCTCTCCTGCTCAATCTGGCCAGAGCTCAACACCGGAATTGCGAACGTCCAGCCATTGCTCCTACACTAAAGGTGCCAGCCCTGAAAGCTCTTGCTGGTCCTCATCTCCCACTGGTAACCTCTCAAACGAACCACAAACACTTGGGCTCTGAACTTGTTTAGCCTACTAAAACTTCCAACGTACACAGCCTCTCCTGCTCAATCTGGCCAGAGCTCAACACCGGAATCACGAACGTCCAGCGATTGCTCCTACACTAAAGGTGCCAGCCCTGAAAGCTCTTGCTGGTCCTCATCTCCCACTGGTAACCTCTCAAACGAACCACAAACACTTGGGCTCGGAACTTGTTTAGCCTACTAAAACTTCCAACGTACACAGCCTCTCCTGCTCAATCTGGCCAGAGCTCAACACCGGAATTGCGAACGTCCAGCCATTGCTCCTACACTAAAGGTGCCAGCCCTGAAAGCTCTTGCTGGTCCTCATCTCCCACTGGTAACCTCTCAAACGAACCACAAACACTTGGGCTCGGAACTTGTTTAGCCTACTAAAACTTCCAACGTACACAGCCTCTCCTGCTCAATCTGGCCAAAATTCAAATCCGAAATTGCGAACGTCCAGGGATTGCTCCTACACTAAAGGTGCCAGCCCTGAAAGCTCTTGCTGGTCCTCATCTCCCACTGGTAACCTCTCAAACGAACCACAAACACTTGGGCTCGGAACTTGTTTAGCCTACTAAAACTTCCAACGTACACAGCCTCTCCTGCTCAATTTGGCCAGAGCTCAACACCGAAATTGCGAAAGTCCAGGGATTGCTCCTACACTAAAGGTGCCAGCCCTGAAAGCTCTTGCTGGTCCTCATCTCCCACTGGTAACCTCTCAAACGAACCACAAACACTTGGGCTCTGAACTTGTTTAGCCTACTAAAACTTCCAACGTACACAGCCTCTCCTGCTCAATCTGGCCAGAGCTCAACACCGGAATTGCGAACGTCCAGCCATTGCTCCTACACTAAAGGTGCCAGCCCTGAAAGCTCTTGCTGGTCCTCATCTCCCACTGGTAACCTCTCAAACGAACCACAAACACTTGGGCTCGGAACTTGTTTAGCCTACTAAAACTTCCAACGTACACAGCCTCTCCTGCTCAATTTGGTCAGAGCTCAACACCGGAATCACGAACGTCCAGGGATTGCTCCTACACTAAAGGTGCCAGCCCTGAAAGCTCTTGCTGGTCCTCATCTCCCACTGGTAACCTCTCAAACGAACCACAAACACTTGGGCTCGGAACTTGTTTAGCCTACTAAAACTTCCAACGTACACAGCCTCTCCTGCTCAATCTGGCCAGAGCTCAACACCGGAATTGCGAATGTCCAGCCATTGCTCCTACACTAAAGGTGCCAGCCCTGAAAGCTCTTGCTGGTCCTCATCTCCCACTGGTAACCTCTCAAACGAACCACAAACACTTGGGCTCGGAACTTGTTTAGCCTACTAAAACTTCCAACGTACACAGCCTCTCCTGCTCAATCTGGCCAAAATTCAAATCCGAAATTGCGAACGTCCAGGGATTGCTCCTACACTAAAGGTGCCAGCCCTGAAAGCTCTTGCTGGTCCTCATCTCCCACTGGTAACCTCTCAAACGAACCACAAACACTTGGGCTCGGAACTTGTTTAGCCTACTAAAACTTCCAACGTACACAGCCTCTCCTGCTCAATTTGGCCAGAGCTCAACACCGAAATTGCGAAAGTCCAGGGATTGCTCCTACACTAAAGGTGCCAGCCCTGAAAGCTCTTGCTGGTCCTCATCTCCCACTGGTAACCTCTCAAACGAACCACAAACACTTGGGATCGGAACTTGTTTAGCCTACTAAAACTTCCAACGTACACTCCCTCTCCTGCTCAATTTGGCCAGAGCTCAACACCGGAATCGCGAACGTCCAGCGATTGCTCCTACACTAAAGGTGCCAGCCCTGAAAGCTCTTGCTGGTCCTCATCACCCACTGCTAACCTCTCAAACGAACCAATAACACTTGGGCTCTGAACTTGTTTAGCCTACTAAAACTTCCAACGTACACAGCCTCGCCTGCTCAATCTGGCCAGAGCTCAACACCGAAATTGCGAACGTCCAGGGATTGCTCCTACAGTAAAGGTGCCAGCCCTGAAAGCTCTTGCTGGTCCTCATCTCCCACTGGTAACCTCTCAAACGAACCACAAACACTTGGGCTCTGAACTTGTTTAGCCTACTAAAACTTCCAACGTACACAGCCTCTCCTGCTCTATCTGGCCAAAATTCAACACCGAAATTGCGAACGTCCAGCGATTGCTCCTATACTAAAGGTGCCAGCCCTGAAAGCTCTTGCTGGTCCTCATCTCCCACTGGTAACCTCTCAAACGAACCACAAACACTTGGGCTCTGAACGTGTTTAGCCTACTAAAACTTCCAACGTACACAGCCTCTCCTGCTCAATCTGGCCAAAATTCAACACCGGAATCGCGAATGTCCAGCCATTGCTCCTACACTAAAGGTGCCAGCCCTGAAAGCTCTTGCTGGTCCTCATCTCCCACTGGTAACCTCTCAAACGAACCACAAACACTTGGGCTCTGAACTTGTTTAGCCTACTAAAACTTCCAACGTACACTCCCTAGCCTGCTCAGTCTAGCCAGAGCTCAACACCGAAATTGCGAACGTCCAGCGATTGCTCCTACACTAAAGGTGCCAGCCCTGAAAGCTCTTGCTGGTCCTCATCTCCCACTGGTAACCTCTCAAACGAACCACAAACACTTGGGCTCTGAACTTGTTTAGCCTACTAAAACTTCCAACGTACACAGCCTCGCCTGCTCAATCTGGCCAGAGCTCAACACCGAAATTGCGAACGTCCAGGGATTGCTCCTACACTAAAGGTGCCAGCCCTGAAAGCTCTTGCTGGTCCTCATCTCCCACTGGTAACCTCTCAAACGAACCACAAACACTTGGCTCTGAACTTGTTTAGCCTACTAAAACTTCCAACGTACACAGCCTCTCCTGCTCAATCTGGCCAGAGCTCAACACCGGAATTGCGAACGTCCAGCCATTGCTCCTACACTAAAGGTGCCAGCCCTGAAAGCTCTTGCTGGTCCTCATCTCCCACTGGTAACCTCTCAAACGAACCACAAACACTTGGGCTCGGAACTTGTTTAGCCTACTAAAACTTCCAACGTACACAGCCTCTCCTGCTCAATTTGGTCAGAGCTCAACACCGGAATCACGAACGTCCAGGGATTGCTCCTACACTAAAGGTGCCAGCCCTGAAAGCTCTTGCTGGTCCTCATCTCCCACTGGTAACCTCTCAAACGAACCACAAACACTTGGGCTCGGAACTTGTTTAGCCTACTAAAACTTCCAACGTACACAGCCTCTCCTGCTCAATCTGGCCAGAGCTCAACACCGGAATTGCGAATGTCCAGCCATTGCTCCTACACTAAAGGTGCCAGCCCTGAAAGCTCTTGCTGGTCCTCATCTCCCACTGGTAACCTCTCAAACGAACCACAAACACTTGGGCTCGGAACTTGTTTAGCCTACTAAAACTTCCAACGTACACAGCCTCTCCTGCTCAATCTGGCCAAAATTCAAATCCGAAATTGCGAACGTCCAGGGATTGCTCCTACACTAAAGGTGCCAGCCCTGAAAGCTCTTGCTGGTCCTCATCTCCCACTGGTAACCTCTCAAACGAACCACAAACACTTGGGCTCGGAACTTGTTTAGCCTACTAAAACTTCCAACGTACACAGCCTCTCCTGCTCAATTTGGCCAGAGCTCAACACCGAAATTGCGAACGTCCAGCGATTGCTCCTACACTAAAGGTGCCAGCCCTGAAAGCTCTTGCTGGTCCTCATCTCCCACTGGTAACCTCTCAAACGAACCACAAACACTTGGGATCGGAACTTGTTTAGCCTACTAAAACTTCCAACGTACACTCCCTCTCCTGCTCAATTTGGCCAGAGCTCAACACCGGAATCGCGAACGTCCAGCGATTGCTCCTACACTAAAGGTGCCAGCCCTGAAAGCTCTTGCTGGTCCTCATCACCCACTGCTAACCTCTCAAACGAACCACAAACACTTGGGCTCTGAACTTGTTTAGCCTACTAAAACTTCCAACGTACACAGCCTCTCCTGCTCAATCTGGCCAGAGCTCAACACCGGAATTGCGAACGTCCAGCGATTGCTCCTACACTAAAGGTGCCAGCCCTGAAAGCTCTTGCTGGTCCTCATCTCCCACTGGTAACCTCTCAAACGAACCACAAACACTTGGGCTCGGAACTTGTTTAGCCTACTAAAACTTCCAACGTACACAGCCTCTCCTGCTCAATCTGGCCAGAGCTCAACACCGGAATTGCGAACGTCCAGCCATTGCTCCTACACTAAAGGTGCCAGCCCTGAAAGCTCTTGCTGGTCCTCATCTCCCACTGGTAACCTCTCAAACGAACCACAAACACTTGGGCTCTGAACTTGTTTAGCCTACTAAAACTTCCAACGTACACAGCCTCTCCTGCTCAATCTGGCCAGAGCTCAACACCGGAATTGCGAACGTCCAGCCATTGCTCCTACACTAAAGGTGCCAGCCCTGAAAGCTCTTGCTGGTCCTCATCTCCCACTGGTAACCTCTCAAACGAACCACAAACACTTGGGCTCGGAACTTGTTTAGCCTACTAAAACTTCCAACGTACACAGCCTCTCCTGCTCAATTTGGTCAGAGCTCAACACCGGAATCACGAACGTCCAGCGATTGCTCCTACACTAAAGGTGCCAGCCCTGAAAGCTCTTGCTGGTCCTCATCTCCCACTGGTAACCTCTCAAACGAACCACAAACACTTGGGCTCGGAACTTGTTTAGCCTACTAAAACTTCCAACGTACACAGCCTCTCCTGCTCAATCTGGCCAGAGCTCAACACCGGAATTGCGAACGTCCAGCCATTGCTCCTACACTAAAGGTGCCAGCCCTGAAAGCTCTTGCTGGTCCTCATCTCCCACTGGTAACCTCTCAAACGAACCACAAACACTTGGGCTCTGAACTTGTTTAGCCTACTAAAACTTCCAACGTACACAGCCTCTCCTGCTCAATCTGGCCAAAATTCAAATCCGAAATTGCGAACGTCCAGGGATTGCTCCTACACTAAAGGTGCCAGCCCTGAAAGCTCTTGCTGGTCCTCATCTCCCACTGGTAACCTCTCAAACGAACCACAAACACTTGGGCTCGGAACTTGTTTAGCCTACTAAAACTTCCAACGTACACAGCCTCTCCTGCTCAATTTGGCCAGAGCTCAACACCGAAATTGCGAAAGTCCAGGGATTGCTCCTACACTAAAGGTGCCAGCCCTGAAAGCTCTTGCTGGTCCTCATCTCCCACTGGTAACCTCTCAAACGAACCACAAACACTTGGGCTCTGAACTTGTTTAGCCTACTAAAACTTCCAACGTACACAGCCTCTCCTGCTCAATCTGGCCAGAGCTCAACACCGGAATTGCGAACGTCCAGCCATTGCTCCTACACTAAAGGTGCCAGCCCTGAAAGCTCTTGCTGGTCCTCATCTCCCACTGGTAACCTCTCAAACGAACCACAAACACTTGGGCTCGGAACTTGTTTAGCCTACTAAAACTTCCAACGTACACAGCCTCTCCTGCTCAATTTGGTCAGAGCTCAACACCGGAATCACGAACGTCCAGGGATTGCTCCTACACTAAAGGTGCCAGCCCTGAAAGCTCTTGCTGGTCCTCATCTCCCACTGGTAACCTCTCAAACGAACCACAAACACTTGGGCTCGGAACTTGTTTAGCCTACTAAAACTTCCAACGTACACAGCCTCTCCTGCTCAATCTGGCCAGAGCTCAACACCGGAATTGCGAATGTCCAGCCATTGCTCCTACACTAAAGGTGCCAGCCCTGAAAGCTCTTGCTGGTCCTCATCTCCCACTGGTAACCTCTCAAACGAACCACAAACACTTGGGCTCGGAACTTGTTTAGCCTACTAAAACTTCCAACGTACACAGCCTCTCCTGCTCAATCTGGCCAAAATTCAAATCCGAAATTGCGAACGTCCAGGGATTGCTCCTACACTAAAGGTGCCAGCCCTGAAAGCTCTTGCTGGTCCTCATCTCCCACTGGTAACCTCTCAAACGAACCACAAACACTTGGGCTCGGAACTTGTTTAGCCTACTAAAACTTCCAACGTACACAGCCTCTCCTGCTCAATTTGGCCAGAGCTCAACACCGAAATTGCGAAAGTCCAGGGATTGCTCCTACACTAAAGGTGCCAGCCCTGAAAGCTCTTGCTGGTCCTCATCTCCCACTGGTAACCTCTCAAACGAACCACAAACACTTGGGATCGGAACTTGTTTAGCCTACTAAAACTTCCAACGTACACTCCCTCTCCTGCTCAATTTGGCCAGAGCTCAACACCGGAATCGCGAACGTCCAGCGATTGCTCCTACACTAAAGGTGCCAGCCCTGAAAGCTCTTGCTGGTCCTCATCACCCACTGCTAACCTCTCAAACGAACCAATAACACTTGGGCTCTGAACTTGTTTAGCCTACTAAAACTTCCAACGTACACAGCCTCGCCTGCTCAATCTGGCCAGAGCTCAACACCGAAATTGCGAACGTCCAGGGATTGCTCCTACAGTAAAGGTGCCAGCCCTGAAAGCTCTTGCTGGTCCTCATCTCCCACTGGTAACCTCTCAAACGAACCACAAACACTTGGGCTCTGAACTTGTTTAGCCTACTAAAACTTCCAACGTACACAGCCTCTCCTGCTCTATCTGGCCAAAATTCAACACCGAAATTGCGAACGTCCAGCGATTGCTCCTATACTAAAGGTGCCAGCCCTGAAAGCTCTTGCTGGTCCTCATCTCCCACTGGTAACCTCTCAAACGAACCACAAACACTTGGGCTCTGAACTTGTTTAGCCTACTAAAACTTCCAACGTACACAGCCTCTCCTGCTCAATCTGGCCAAAATTCAACACCGGAATCGCGAATGTCCAGCCATTGCTCCTACACTAAAGGTGCCAGCCCTGAAAGCTCTTGCTGGTCCTCATCTCCCACTGGTAACCTCTCAAACGAACCACAAACACTTGGGCTCTGAACTTGTTTAGCCTACTAAAACTTCCAACGTACACTCCCTAGCCTGCTCAGTCTAGCCAGAGCTCAACACCGAAATTGCGAACGTCCAGCGATTGCTCCTACACTAAAGGTGCCAGCCCTGAAAGCTCTTGCTGGTCCTCATCTCCCACTGGTAACCTCTCAAACGAACCACAAACACTTGGGCTCTGAACTTGTTTAGCCTACTAAAACTTCCAACGTACACAGCCTCGCCTGCTCAATCTGGCCAGAGCTCAACACCGAAATTGCGAACGTCCAGGGATTGCTCCTACACTAAAGGTGCCAGCCCTGAAAGCTCTTGCTGGTCCTCATCTCCCACTGGTAACCTCTCAAACGAACCACAAACACTTGGGCTCTGAACTTGTTTAGCCTACTAAAACTTCCAACGTACACAGCCTCTCCTGCTCAATCTGGCCAGAGCTCAACACCGGAATTGCGAACGTCCAGCCATTGCTCCTACACTAAAGGTGCCAGCCCTGAAAGCTCTTGCTGGTCCTCATCTCCCACTGGTAACCTCGAAAACGAACCACAAACACTTGCGCTCTGAACTTGTTTAGCCTATTAAAACTTCCAACGTACACAGCCTCTCGTGCTCAATTTGGTCAGAGCTCAACACCGGAATCACGAACGTCCAGGGATTGCTCCTACACTAAAGGTGCCAGCCCTGAAAGCTCTTGCTGGTCCTCATCTCCCACTGGTAACCTCTCAAACGAACCACAAACACTTGGGCTCGGAACTTGTTTAGCCTACTAAAACTTCCAACGTACACAGCCTCTCCTGCTCAATCTGGCCAGAGCTCAACACCGGAATTGCGAATGTCCAGCCATTGCTCCTACACTAAAGGTGCCAGCCCTGAAAGCTCTTGCTGGTCCTCATCTCCCACTGGTAACCTCTCAAACGAACCACAAACACTTGGCTCGGAACTTGTTTAGCCTACTAAAACTTCCAACGTACACAGCCTCTCCTGCTCTATCTGGCCAAAATTCAAATCCGAAATTGCGAACGTCCAGGGATTGCTCCTACACTAAAGGTGCCAGCCCTGAAAGCTCTTGCTGGTCCTCATCTCCCACTGGTAACCTCTCAAACGAACCACAAACACTTGGGCTCGGAACTTGTTTAGCCTACTAAAACTTCCAACGTACACAGCCTCTCCTGCTCAATTTGGCCAGAGCTCAACACCGAAATTGCGAAAGTCCAGGGATTGCTCCTACACTAAAGGTGCCAGCCCTGAAAGCTCTTGCTGGTCCTCATCTCCCACTGGTAACCTCTCAAACGAACCACAAACACTTGGGATCGGAACTTGTTTAGCCTACTAAAACTTCCAACGTACACTCCCTCTCCTGCTCAATTTGGCCAGAGCTCAACACCGGAATCGCGAACGTCCAGCGATTGCTCCTACACTAAAGGTGCCAGCCCTGAAAGCTCTTGCTGGTCCTCATCACCCACTGCTAACCTCTCAAACGAACCAATAACACTTGGGCTCTGAACTTGTTTAGCCTACTAAAACTTCCAACGTACACAGCCTCGCCTGCTCAATCTGGCCAGAGCTCAACACCGAAATTGCGAACGTCCAGGGATTGCTCCTACAGTAAAGGTGCCAGCCCTGAAAGCTCTTGCTGGTCCTCATCTCCCACTGGTAACCTCTCAAACGAACCACAAACACTTGGGCTCTGAACTTGTTTAGCCTACTAAAACTTCCAACGTACACAGCCTCTCCTGCTCTATCTGGCCAAAATTCAACACCGAAATTGCGAACGTCCAGCGATTGCCTCCTATACTAAAGGTGCCAGCCCTGAAAGCTCTTGCTGGTCCCTCATCTCCCACTGGTAACCTCTCAAACGAACCACAAACACTTGGGCTCTGAACGTGTTTAGCCTACTAAAACTTCCAACGTACACAGCCTCTCCTGCTCAATCTGGCCAAAATTCAACACCGGAATCGCGAATGTCCAGCCATTGCTCCTACACTAAAGGTGCCAGCCCCTGAAAGCTCTTGCTGGTCCTCATCTCCCACTGGTAACCTCTCAAACGAACCACAAACACTTGGGCTCTGAACTTGTTTAGCCTACTAAAACTTCCAACGTACACTCCCTAGCCTGCTCAGTCTAGCCAGAGCTCAACACCGAAATTGCGAACGTCCAGCGATTGCTCCTACACTAAAGGTGCCAGCCCTGAAAGCTCTTGCTGGTCCTCATCTCCCACTGGTAACCTCTCAAACGAACCACAAACACTTGGGCTCTGAACTTGTTTAGCCTACTAAAACTTCCAACGTACACAGCCTCGCCTGCTCAATCTGGCCAGAGCTCAACACCGAAATTGCGAACGTCCAGGGATTGCTCCTACACTAAAGGTGCCAGCCCTGAAAGCTCTTGCTGGTCCTCATCTCCCACTGGTAACCTCTCAAACGAACCACAAACACTTGGGCTCTGAACTTGTTTAGCCTACTAAAACTTCCAACGTACACAGCCTCTCCTGCTCAATCTGGCCAGAGCTCAACACCGGAATCGCGAACGTCCAGCGATTGCTCCTACACTAAAGGTGCCAGCCCTGAAAGCTCTTGCTGGTCCTCATCTCCCACTGGTAACCTCTCAAACGAACCACAAACACTTGGACTCTGAACTTGTTTAGCCTACTAAAACTTCCAACGTACACAGCCTCTCCTGCTCAATCTGGCCAGAGCTCAACACCGGAATTGCGAACGTCCAGCCATTGCTCCTACACTAAAGGTGCCAGCCCTGAAAGCTCTTGCTGGTCCTCATCTCCCACTGGTAACCTCTCAAACGAACCACAAACACTTGGGCTCTGAACTTGTTTAGCCTACTAAAACTTCCAACGTACACAGCCTCTCCTGCTCAATCTGGCCAGAGCTCAACACCGGGAATTGCGAACGTCCAGGGATTGCTCCTACACTAAAGGTGCCAGCCCTGAAAGCTCTTGCTGGTCCTCATCTCCCACTGGTAACCTCTCAAACGAACCACAAACACTTGGCCTCTGAACTTGTTTAGCCTACTAAAACTTCCAACGTACACAGCCTCTCCTGCTCAATTTGGCCAGAGTTCAACACCGGAATCACGAACGCCCAAGGATTGCTCCTACACTAAAGGTGCCAGCCCTGAAAGCTCTTGCTGGTCCTCATCTCCCACTGGTAACCTCTCAAACGAACCACAAACACTTGGGCTCGGAACTTGTTTAGCCTACTAAAACTTCCAACGTACACAGACTCTCCTGCTCAATCTGGCCAGAGCTCAACACCGGAATTGCGAACGTTCCAGCGATTGCTCCTACACTAAAGGTGCCAGCCCTGAAAGCTCTTGCTGGTCCTCATCTCCCACTGGTAACCTCTCAAACGAACCACAAACACTTGGGCTCTGAACTTGTTTAGCCTACTAAAACTTCCAACGTACACAGCCTCTCCTGCTCAATCTGGCCAAAATTCAAATCCGAAATTGCGAACGTCCAGGGATTGCTCCTACACTAAAGGTGCCAGCCCTGAAAGCTCTTGCTGGTCCTCATCTCCCACTGGTAACCTCTCAAACGAACCACAAACACTTGGGCTCTGAAACTTGTTTAGCCTACTAAAACTTCCAACGTACACAGCCTCTCCTGCTCAATTTGGCCAGAGCTCAACACCGAAATTGCGAACGTCCAGGGATTGCTCCTACACTAAAGGTGCCAGCCCTGAAAGCTCTTGCTGGTCCTCATCTCCCACTGGTAACCTCTCAAACGAACCACAAACACTTGGGCTCGGAACTTGTTTAGCCTACTAAAACTTCCAACGTACACTCCCTCGCCTGCTCAACCTGGCTAAAAATCAACACCGAAATTGCGAACGGTCCAGCCATTGCTCCTACACTAAAGGTGCCAGCCCTGAAAGCTCTTGCTGGTCCTCATCTCCCACTGGTAACCTCTCAAACGAACCACAAACACTTGGGCTCGGAACTTGTTTAGCCTACTAAAACTTCCAACGTACACAGCCTCGCCTGCTCAATTTGGCCAGAGCTCAACACCGAAATTGCGAACGTCCAGGGGTTGCTCCTACACTAAAGGTGCCAGCCCTGAAAGCTCTTGCTGGTCCTCATCTCCCACTGGTAACCTCTCAAACGAACCACAAACACTTGGGCTCTGAACTTGTTTAGCCTACTAAAACTTCCAACGTACACAGCCTCTCCTGCTCAATCTGGCCAGAGCTCAACACCGGAATCGCGAACGTCCAGCGATTGCTCCTACACTAAAGGTGCCAGCCCTGAAAGCTCTTGCTGGTCCTCATCTCCCCACTGGTAACCTCTCAAACGAACCACAAACACTTGGGCTCTGAACTTGTTTAGCCTACGTAAAACTTCCAACGTACACAGCCTCTCCTGCTCAATCTGGCCAAAATTCAACACCGGAATTGCAAATGTCCAGCGATTGCTCCTACACTAAAGGTGCCAGCCCTGAAAGCTCTTGCTGGTCCTCATCCCCCACTGGTAACCTCTCAAACGAACCACAAACACTTGGGCTCTGAACTTGTTTAGCCTACTAAAACTTCCAACGTACACAGCCTCTCCTGCTCAATCTGGCCAGAGCTCAACACCGGAATCGCGAACGTCCAGCGATTGCTCCTACACTAAAGGTGCCAGCCCTGAAAGCTCTTGCTGGTCCTCATCTCCCACTGGTAACCTCTCAAACGAACCACAAACACTTGGGCTCGGAACTTGTTTAGCCTACTAAAACTTCCAACGTACACAGCCTCGCCTGCTCAATTTGGCCAGAGTTCAACACCGGAATCACGAACGCCCAAGGATTGCTCCTACACTAAAGGTGCCAGGCCTGAAAGCTCTTGCTGGTCCTCATCTCCCACTGGTAACCTCTCAAACGAACCACAAACACTTGGGCTCTGAACTTGTTTAGCCTACTAAAACTTCCAACGTACACAGCCTCTCCTGCTCAATCTGGCCAAAATTCAAATCCGAAATTGCGAACGTCCAGGGATTGCTCCTACACTAAAGGTGCCAGCCCTGAAAGCTCTTGCTGGTCCTCATCTCCCACTGGTAACCTCTCAAACGAACCACAAACACTTGGGCTCTGAACTTGTTTAGCCTACTAAAACTTCCAACGTACACAGCCTCTCCTGCTCAATTTGGCCAGAGCTCAACACCGAAATTGCGAACGTCCAGGGATTGCTCCTACACTAAAGGTGCCAGCCCTGAAAGCTCTTGCTGGTCCTCATCTCCCACTGGTAACCTCTCAAACGAACCACAAACACTTGGGCTCGGAACTTGTTTAGCCTACTAAAACTTCCAACGTACACTCCCTCGCCTGCTCAACCTGGCTAAAAATCAACACCGAAATTGCGAACGTCCAGCCATTGCTCCTACACTAAAGGTGCCAGCCCTGAAAGCTCTTGCTGGTCCTCATCTCCCACTGGTAACCTCTCAAACGAACCACAAACACTTGGGCTCGGAACTTGTTTAGCCCTACTAAAACTTCCAACGTACACAGCCTCGCCTGCTCAATTTGGCCAGAGCTCAACACCGAAATTGCGAACGTCCAGGGGTTGCTCCTACACTAAAGGTGCCAGCCCTGAAAGCTCTTGCTGGTCCTCATCTCCCACTGGTAACCTCTCAAACGAACCACAAACACTTGGGCTCTGAACTTGTTTAGCCTACTAAAACTTCCAACGTACACAGCCTCTCCTGCTCAATCTGGCCAGAGCTCAACACCGGAATCGCGAACGTCCAGCGATTGCTCCTACACTAAAGGTGCCAGCCCTGAAAGCTCTTGCTGGTCCTCATCTCCCACTGGTAACCTCTCAACGAACCACAAACACTTGGGCTCTGAACTTGTTTAGCCTAGTAAAACTTCCAACGTACACAGCCTCTCCTGCTCAATCTGGCCAAAATTCAACACCGGAATTGCAAATGTCCAGCGATTGCTCCTACACTAAAGGTGCCAGCCCTGAAAGCTCTTGCTGGTCCTCATCCCCACTGGTAACCTCTCAAACGAACCACAAACACTTGGGCTCTGAACTTGTTTAGCCTACTAAAACTTCCAACGTACACAGCCTCTCCTGCTCAATCTGGCCAGAGCTCAACACCGGAATCGCGAACGTCCAGCGATTGCTCTACACTAAAGGTGCCAGCCCTGAAAGCTCTTGCTGGTCCTCATCTCCCACTGGTAACCTCTCAAACGAACCACAAACACTTGGGCTCGGAACTTGTTTAGCCTACTAAAACTTCCAACGTACACAGCCTCGCCTGCTCAATTTGGCCAGAGTTCAACACCGGAATCACGAACGCCCAAGGATTGCTCCTACACTAAAGGTGCCAGGCCTGAAAGCTCTTGCTGGTCCTCATCTCCCACTGGTAACCTCTCAAACGAACCACAAACACTTGGGCTCGGAACTTGTTTAGCCTACTAAAACTTCCAACGTACACTCCCTCGCCTGCTCAATCTGGCCAGAGCTCAACACCGGAATTGCGAACGTCCAGCGATTGCTCCTACACTAAAGGTGCCAGCCCTGAAAGCTCTTGCTGCTGCTCATCTCCCACTGGTAACCTCTCAAACGAACCACAAACACTTGGGCTCGGAACTTGTTTAGCCTACTAAAACTTCCAACGTACACAGCCTCTCCTGCTCAATCTGGCCAAAATTCAAATCCGAAATTGCGAACGTCCAGGGATTGCTCCTACACTAAAGGTGCCAGCCCCGAAAGCTCTTGCTGGTCCTCATCTCCCACTGGTAACCTCTCAAACGAACCACAAACACTTGGGCTCTGAACTTGTTTAGCCTACTAAAACTTCCACGTACACTCCCTAGCCTGCTCAGTCTGGCCAGAGCTCAACACCGAAATTGCGAACGTCCAGCGATTGCTCCTACACTAAAGGTGCCAGCCCTGAAAGCTCTTGCTGGTCCTCATCTCCCACTGGTAACCTCTCAAACGAACCACAAACACTTGGGCTCTGAACTTGTTTAGCCTACTAAAACTTCCAACGTACACAGCCTCTCCTGCTCAATTTGGCCAGAGTTTCAACACCGGAATCACGAACGCCCAAGGATTGCTCCTACACTAAAGGTGCCAGGCCTGAAAGCTCTTGCTGGTCCTCATCTCCCACTGGTAACCTCTCAAACGAACCACAAACACTTGGGCTCGGAACTTGTTTAGCCTACTAAAACTTCCAACGTACACTCCCTCGCCTGCTCAATCTGGCCAGAGCTCCAACACCGGAATTGCGAACGTTCCAGCGATTGCTCCTACAGTAAAGGTGCCAGCCCTGAAAGCTCTTGCTGGTCCTCATCTCCCACTGGTAACCTCTCAAACGAACCACAAACACTTGGGCTCGGAACTTGTTTAGCCTACTAAAACTTCCAACGTACACAGCCTCTCCTGCTCAATCTGGCCAAAATTCAAATCCGAAATTGCGAACGTCCAGGGATTGCTCCTACACTAAAGGTGCCAGCCCCGAAAGCTCTTGCTGGTCCTCATCTCCCACTGGTAACCTCTCAAACGAACCACAAACACTTGGGCTCTGAACTTGTTTAGCCTACTAAAACTTCCAACGTACACTCCCCTAGCCTGCTCAGTCTGGCCAGAGCTCAACACCGAAATTGCGAACGTCCAGCGATTGCTCCTACACTAAAGGTGCCAGCCCTGAAAGCTCTTGCTGGTCCTCATCTCCCACTGGTAACCTCTCAAAACGAACCACAAACACTTGGGCTCTGAACTTGTTTAGCCTACTAAAACTTCCAACGTACACAGCCTCTCCTGCTCAATCTGGCCAGAGCTCAACACCGGAATTGCGAACGTCCAGCGATTGCTCCTACACTAAAGGTGCCAGCCCTGAAAGCTCTTGCTGGTCCTCATCTCCCACTGGTAACCTCTCAACGAACCACAAACACTTGGGCTCTGAACTTGTTTAGCCTACTAAAACTTCAAACGTACACAGCCTCTCCTGCTCAATCTGGCCAGAGCTCAACACCGGAATTGCGAACGTCCAGCCATTGCTCCTACACTAAAGGTGCCAGCCCTGAAAGCTCTTGCTGGTCCTCATCTCCCACTGGTAACCTCTCAAACGAACCACAAACACTTGGGCTCGGAACTTGTTTAGCCTACTAAAACTTCCAACGTACACAGCCTCTCCTGCTCAATCTGTCCAAAATTCAAAACCGAAATTGCGAACGTCCAGGGATTGCCCCTACACTAAAGGTGCCAGCCCTGAAAGCTCTTGCTGGTCCTCATCTCCCACTGGTAACCTCTCAAACGAACCACACACACTTGGGCTCTGAACTTGTTTAGCCTACTAAAACTTCCAACGTACACAGAGTCTCCTGCTCAATTTGGCCAGAGCTCAACACCGGAATCGCGAACGTCCAGCGATTTGCTCCTACACTAAAGGTGCCAGCCCTGAAAGCTCTTGCTGGTCCTCATCTCCCACTGGTAACCTCTCAAACGAACCAATAACACTTGGGCTCGGAACTTGTTTAGCCTACTAAAACTTCCAACGTACACAGCCTCGCCTGCTCAATTTGGCCAGAGTTCAACACCGGAATCACGAACGCCCAAGGATTGCTCCTACACTAAAGGTGCCAGGCCTGAAAGCTCTTGCTGGTCCTCATCTCCCACTGGTAACCTCTCAAACGAACCACAAACACTTGGGCTCGGAACTTGTTTAGCCTACTAAAACTTCCAACGTACACTCCCTCGCCTGCTCAATCTGGCCAGAGCTCAACACCGAAATAGCGAACGTCCAGCGATTGCTCCTACACTAAAAGGTGCCAGCCCTGAAAGCTCTTGCTGCTGCTCATCTCCCACTGGTAACCTCTCAAACGAACCACAAACACTTGGGCTCGGAACTTGTTTAGCCTACTAAAACTTCCAACGTACACAGCCTCTCCTGCTCAATCTGGCCAAAATTCAAATCCGAAATTGCGAACGTCCAGGGATTGCTCCTACACTAAAGGTGCCAGCCCCGAAAGCTCTTGCTGGTCCTCATCTCCCACTGGTAACCTCTCAAACGAACCACAAACACTTGGGCTCTGAACTTGTTTAGCCTACTAAAACTTCCAACGTACACTCCCTAGCCTGCTCAGTCTGGCCAGAGCTCAACACCGAAATTGCGAACGTCCAGCCATTGCTCCTACACTAAAGGTGCCAGCCCTGAAAGCTCTTGCTGGTCCTCATCTCCCACTGGTAACCTCTCAAACGAACCACAAACACTTGGGCTCTGAACTTGTTTTAGCCTACTAAAACTTCCAACGTACACAGCCTCTCCTGCTCAATTTGGCCAGAGTTCAACACCGGAATCACGAACGCCCAAGGATTGCTCCTACACTAAAGGTGCCAGGCCTGAAAGCTCTTGCTGGTCCTCATCTCCCACTGGTAACCTCTCAAACGAACCACAAACACTTGGGCTCGGAACTTGTTTAGCCTACTAAAACTTCCAACGTACACTCCCTCGCCTGCTCAATCTGGCCAGAGCTCCAACACCGGAATTGCGAACGTCCAGCGATTGCTCCTACACTAAAGGTGCCAGCCCTGAAAGCTCTTGCTGGTCCTCATCTCCCACTGGTAACCTCTCAAACGAACCACAAACACTTGGGCTCTGAACTTGTTTAGCCTACTAAAACTTCCAACGTACACAGCCTCTCCTGCTCAATCTGGCCAAAATTCAAGTCCGAAATTGCGAACGTCCAGGGATTGCTCCTACACTAAAGGTGCCAGCCCGAAAAGCTCTTGCTGGTCCTCATCTCCCACTGGTAACCTCTCAAACGAACCACAAACACTTGGGCTCGGAACTTGTTTAGCCTACTAAAACTTCCAACGTACACAGCCTCTCCTGCTCAATCTGGCCAGAGCTCAACACCGGAATTGCGAACATCCAGCGATTGCTCCTACACTAAAGGTGCCAGCCCTGAAAGCTCTTGCTGGTCCTCATCTCCCACTGGTAACCTCTCAACGAACCACAAACACTTGGGCTCTGAACTTGTTTAGCCTACTAAAAATTCCAACGTACACAGCCTCTCCTGCTCAATCTGGCCAGAGCTCAACACCGGAATTGCGAACGTCCAGCCATTGCTCCTACACTAAAGGTGCCAGCCCTGAAAGCTCTTGCTGGTCCTCATCTCTCACTGGTAACCTCTCAAACGAACCACAAACACTTGGGCTCGGAACTTGTTTAGCCTACTAAAACTTCCAACGTACACAGCCTCTCCTGCTCAATCTGTCCAAAATTCAAAAACCGAAATTGCGAACGTCCAGGGATTGCCCCTACACTAAAGGTGCCAGCCCTGAAAGCTCTTGCTGGTCCTCATCTCCCACTGGTAACCTCTCAAACGAACCACAAACACTTGGGCTCTGAACTTGTTTAGCCTACTAAAACTTCCAACGTACACAGAGTCTCCTGCTCAATTTGGCCAGAGCTCAACACCGGAATCGCGAACGTCCAGGGATTGCTCCTACACTAAAGGTGCCAGCCCTGAAAGCTCTTGCTGGTCCTCATCTCCCACTGGTAACCTCTCAAACGAACCACAAACACTTGGGCTCTGAACTTGTTTAGCCTACTAAAACTTCCAACGTACACTCCCTCGCCTGCTCAGTCTGGCCAGAGCTCAACACCGAAATTGCGAACGTCCAGGGGTTGCTCCTACACTAAAGGTGCCAGCCCTGAAAGCTCTTGCTGCTGCTCATCTCCCACTGGTAACCTCTCAAACGAACCACAAACACTTGGGCTCGGAACTTGTTTAG
The DNA here is from genome assembly GCF_030936135.1 of Gavia stellata. Classification (NCBI taxonomy): domain Eukaryota; kingdom Metazoa; phylum Chordata; class Aves; order Gaviiformes; family Gaviidae; genus Gavia; species Gavia stellata. The sequence goes on from NW_026776980.1 coordinate 50,308, forward strand.
CCTACTAAAACTTCCAACGTACACAGCCTCTCCTGCTCAATCTGGCCAGAGCTCAACACCGGAATCGCGAACGTCCAGCCATTGCTCCTACACTAAAGGTGCCAGCCCTGAAAGCTCTTGCTGGTCCTCATCTCCCACTGGTAACCTCTCAAAAGAACCACAAACACTTGGGCTCTGAACTTGTTTAGCCTACTAAAACTTCCAACGTACACAGCCTCGCCTGCTCAATCTGGCCAGAGCTCAACACCGAAATTGCGAACGTCCAGGGATTGCTCCTACAGTAAAGGTGCCAGCCCTGAAAGCTCTTGCTGGTCCTCATCTCCCACTGGTAACCTCTCAAACGAACCACAAACACTTGGGCTCTGAACTTGTTTAGCCTACTAAAACTTCCAACGTACACAGCCTCTCCTGCTCAATCTGGCCAAAATTCAACACCGAAATTGCGAACGTCCAGCGATTGCTCCTATACTAAAGGTGCCAGCCCTGAAAGCTCTTGCTGGTCCTCATCTCCCACTGGTAACCTCTCAAACGAACCACAAACACTTGGGCTCAGAACTTGTTTAGCCTACTAAAACTTCCAACGTACACAGCCTCTCCTGCTCAATCTGGCCAGAGCTCAACACCGGAATTGCGAATGTCCAGCCATTGCTCCTACACTAAAGGTGCCAGCCCTGAAAGCTCTTGCTGGTCCTCATCTCCCACTGGTAACCTCTCAAACGAACCACAAACACTTGGGCTCGGAACTTGTTTAGCCTACTAAAACTTCCAACGTACACAGCCTCTCCTGCTCAATCTGGCCAGAGCTCAACACCGAAATTGCGAACGTCCAGCGATTGCTCCTACACTAAAGGTGCCAGCCCTGAAAGCTCTTGCTGGTCCTCATCTCCCACTGGTAACCTCTCAAACGAACCACAAACACTTGGGCTCTGAACTTGTTTAGCCTACTAAAACTTCCAACGTACACAGCCTCTCCTGCTCAATCTGGCCAAAATTCAACACCGAAATTGCGAACGTCCAGCCATTGCTCCTACACTAAAGGTGCCAGCCCTGAAAGCTCTTGCTGGTCCTCATCTCCCACTGGTAACCTCTCAAACGAACCACAAACACTTGGGCTCGGAACTTGTTTAGCCTACTAAAATTTCCAGCGTACACTCCCTCGCACTGCTCAATCTGGCCAAAATTCAACACCGGAATCGCGAACGTCCAGCGATTGCTCCTACACTAAAGGTGCCAGCCCTGAAAGCTCTTGCTGGTCCTCATCTCCCACTGGTAACCTCTCAAACGAACCACAAACACTTGGGCTCTGAACTTGTTTAGCCTACTAAAACTTCCAACGTACACAGCCTCTCCTGCTCAATCTGGCCAGAGCTCAACACCGGAATTGCGAACGTCCAGCGATTGCTCCTACACTAAAGGTGCCAGCCCTGAAAGCTCTTGCTGGTCCTCATCTCCCACTGGTAACCTCTCAAACGAACCACAAACACTTGGGCTCTGAACTTGTTTAGCCTACTAAAACTTCCAACGTACACAGCCTCTCCTGCTCAATCTGGCCAGAGCTCAACACCGGAATTGCGAACGTCCAGGGATTACTCCTACACTAAAGGTGCCAGCCCTGAAAGCTCTTGCTGGTCCTCATCTCCCACTGGTAACCTCTCAAACGAACCACAAACACTTGGGCTCTGAACTTGTTTAGCCTACTAAAACTTCCAACGTACACAGCCTCTCCTGCTCAATCTGGCCAGAGCTCAACACCGGAATTGCGAACGTCCAGCCATTGCTCCTACACTAAAGGTGCCAGCCCTGAAAGCTCTTGCTGGTCCTCATCTCCCACTGGTAACCTCTCAAACGAACACAAACACTTGGGCTCGGAACTTGTTTAGCCTACTAAAACTTCCAACGTACACAGCCTCTCCTGCTCAATTTGGTCAGAGCTCAACACCGGAATCACGAACGTCCAGCGATTGCTCCTACACTAAAGGTGCCAGCCCTGAAAGCTCTTGCTGGTCCTCATCTCCCACTGGTAACCTCTCAAACGAACCACAAACACTTGGGCTCGGAACTTGTTTAGCCTACTAAAACTTCCAACGTACACTCCCTCTCCTGCTCAATCTGGCCAGAGCTCAACACCGGAATTGCGAACGTCCAGCCATTGCTCCTACACTAAAGGTGCCAGCCCTGAAAGCTCTTGCTGGTCCTCATCTCCCACTGGTAACCTCTCAAACGAACCACAAACACTTGGGCTCGGAACTTGTTTAGCCTACTAAAACTTCCAACGTACACAGCCTCTCCTGCTCAATCTGGCCAAAATTCAAATCCGAAATTGCGAACGTCCAGGGATTGCTCCTACACTAAAGGTGCCAGCCCTGAAAGCTCTTGCTGGTCCTCATCTCCCACTGGTAACCTCTCAAACGAACCACAAACACTTGGGCTCTGAACTTGTTTAGCCTACTAAAACTTCCAACGTACACAGCCTCTCCTGCTCAATTTGGCCAGAGCTCAACACCGAAATTGCGAACGTCCAGGGATTGCTCCTACACTAAAGGTGCCAGCCCTGAAAGCTCTTGCTGGTCCTCATCTCCCACTGGTAACCTCTCAAACGAACCACAAACACTTGGGCTCGGAACTTGTTTAGCCTACTAAAACATCCAACGTACACTCCCTCGCCTGCTCAATCTGGCCAGAGCTCAACACCGAAATTGCGAACGTGCAGGGGTTGCTCCTACACTAAAGGTGCCAGCCCTGAAAGCTCTTGCTGGTCCTCATCTCCCACTGGTAACCTCTCAAAAGAACCACAAACACTTGGGCTCTGAACTTGTTTAGCCTACTAAAACTTCCAACGTACACAGCCTCGCCTGCTCAATCTGGCCAGAGCTCAACACCGAAATTGCGAACGTCCAGGGATTGCTCCTACAGTAAAGGTGCCAGCCCTGAAAGCTCTTGCTGGTCCTCATCTCCCACTGGTAACCTCTCAAACGAACCACAAACACTTGGGCTCGGAACTTGTTTAGCCTACTAAAACTTCCAACGTACACAGCCTCTCCTGCTCAATCTGGCCAAAATTCAACACCGAAATTGCGAACGTCCAGCGATTGCTCCTATACTAAAAGGTGCCAGCCCTGAAAGCTCTTGCTGGTCCTCATCTCCCACTGGTAACCTCTCAAACGAACCACAAACACTTGGGCTCTGAACGTGTTTAGCCTACTAAAACTTCCAACGTACACATCCTCTCCTGCTCAATCTGGCCAGAGCTCAACACCGGAATTGCGAATGTCCAGCCATTGCTCCTACACTAAAGGTGCCAGCCCTGAAAGCTCTTGCTGGTCCTCATCTCCCCACTGGTAACCTCTCAAACGAACCACAAACACTTGGGCTCTGAACTTGTTTAGCCTAGTAAAACTTCCAACGTACACTCCCTAGCCTGCTCAGTCTGGCCAGAGCTCAACACCGAAATTGCGAACGTCCAGCGATTGCTCCTACACTAAAGGTGCCAGCCCTGAAAGCTCTTGCTGGTCCTCATCCCCCACTGGTAACCTCTCAAACGAACCACAAACACTTGGGGCTCTGAACTTGTTTAGCCTAGTAAAACTTCCAACGTACACAGCCTCGCCTGCTCAATCTGGCCAGAGCTCAACACCGAAATTGCGAACGTCCAGGGATTGCTCCTACACTAAAGGTGCCAGCCCTGAAAGCTCTTGCTGGTCCTCATCTCCCACTGGTAACCTCTCAAACGAACCACAAACACTTGGGCTCTGAACTTGTTTAGCCTACTAAAACTTCCAACGTACACAGCCTCTCCTGCTCAATCTGGCCAGAGCTCAACACCGGAATCGCGAACGTCCAGCGATTGCTCCTACACTAAAGGTGCCAGCCCTGAAAGCTCTTGCTGGTCCTCATCTCCCACTGGTAACCTCTCAAACGAACCACAAACACTTGGACTCTGAACTTGTTTAGCCTACTAAAACTTCCAACGTACACAGCCTCTCCTGCTCAATCTGGCCAGAGCTCAACACCGGAATTGCGAACGTCCAGCGCATTGCTCCTACACTAAAGGTGCCAGCCCTGAAAGCTCTTGCTGGTCCTCATCTCCCACTGGTAACCTCTCAAACGAACCACAAACACTTGGGCTCTGAACTTGTTTAGCCTACTAAAACTTCCAACGTACACAGCCTCTCCTGCTCAATCTGGCCAGAGCTCAACACCGGAATTGCGAACGTCCAGGGATTGCTCCTACACTAAAGGTGCCAGCCCTGAAAGCTCTTGCTGGTCCTCATCTCCCACTGGTAACCTCTCAAACGAACCACAACACTTGGGCTCTGAACTTGTTTAGCCTACTAAAACTTCCAACGTACACAGCCTCTCCTGCTCAATCTGGCCAGAGCTCAACACCGGAATTGCGAACGTCAGCCATTGCTCCTACACTAAAGGTGCCAGCCCTGAAAGCTCTTGCTGGTCCTCATCTCCCACTGGTAACCTCTCAAACGAACCACAAACACTTGGGCTCGGAACTTGTTTAGCCTAGCTAAAACTTCCAACGTACACAGCCTCTCCTGCTCAATCTGGCCAAAATTCAAATCCGAAATTGCGAACGTCCAGGGATTGCTCCTACACTAAAGGTGCCAGCCCTGAAAGCTCTTGCTGGTCCTCATCTCCCACTGGTAACCTCTCAAACGAACCACAAACACTTGGGCTCTGAACTTGTTTAGCCTACTAAAACTTCCAACGTACACAGCCTCTCCTGCTCAATCTGGCCAAAATTCAAATCCGAAATTGCGAACGTCCAGCGATTGCTCCTACACTAAAGGTGCCAGCCCTGAAAGCTCTTGCTGGTCCTCATCTCCCACTGGTAACCTCTCAAACGAACCACAAACACTTGGGCTCGGAACTTGTTTTAGCCTACTAAAACTTCCAACGTACACTCCCTCGCCTGCTCAACCCTGGCTAAAAATCAACACCGAAATTGCGAACGTCCAGCGATTGCTCCTACACTAAAGGTGCCAGCCCTGAAAGCTCTTGCTGGTCCTCATCTCCCACTGGTAACCTCTCAAACGAACCACAAACACTTGGGCTCGGAACTTGTTTAGCCTACTAAAACTTCCAACGTACACAGCCTCGCCTGCTCAATCTGGCCAGAGCTCAACACCGAAATTGCGAACGTCCAGCGATTGCTCCTACACTAAAGGTGCCAGCCCTGAAAGCTCTTGCTGCTGCTCATCTCCCACTGGTAACCTCTCAAACGAACCACAAACACTTGGGCTCTGAACTTGGTTAGCCTACTAAAACTTCCAACGTACACAGCCTCTCCTGCTCAATCTGGCCAGAGCTCAACACCGGAATCGCGAACGTCCAGCGATTGCTCCTACACTAAAGTGCCAGCCCTGAAAGCTCTTGCTGGTCCTCATCTCCCACTGGTAACCTCTCAAAAGAACCACAAACACTTGGGCTCGGAACTTGTTTAGCCTACTAAAACTTCCAACGTACACAGCCTCGCCTGCTCAATCTGCCAGAGCTCAACACCGAAATTGCGAACGTCCAGGGATTGCTCCTACACTAAAGGTGCCAGCCCTGAAAGCTCTTGCTGGTCCTCATCTCCCACTGGTAACCTCTCAAACGAACCACAAACACTTGGGCTCTGAACTTGTTTAGCCTACTAAAACTTCCAACGTACACTCCTCGCCTGCTCAATCTGGCCAGAGCTCAACACCGGAATCGCGAACGTCCAGCGATTGCTCCTATACTAAAGGTGCCAGCCCTGAAAGCTCTTGCTGGTCCTCATCTCCCACTGGTAACCTCTCAAACGAACCACAAACACTTGGGCTCTGAACTTGTTTAGCCTACTAAAACTTCCAACGTACACAGCCTCTCCTGCTCAATCTGGCCAGAGCTCAACACCGGAATTGCGAATGTCCAGCCATTGCTCCTACACTAAAGGTGCCAGCCCTGAAAGCTCTTGCTGGTCCTCATCTCCCACTGGTAACCTCTCAAACGAACACAAACACTTGGGCTCTGAACTTGTTTAGCCTACTAAAACTTCCAACGTACACAGCCTCTCCTGCTCAATCTGGCCAAAATTCAACACCGGAATTGCAAATGTCCAGCGATTGCTCCTACACTAAAGGTGCCAGCCCTGAAAGCTCTTGCTGGTCCTCATCCCCCACTGGTAACCTCTCAAACGAACCACAAACACTTGGGCTCTGAACTTGTTTAGCCTAGTAAAACTTCCAACGTACACAGCCTCGCCTGCTCAATCTGGCCAGAGCTCAACACCGAAATTGCGAACGTCCAGGGATTGACCTACACTAAAGGTCGCCAGCCCTGAAAGCTCTTGCTGGTCCTCATCTCCCACTGGTAACCTCTCAAACGAACCACAAACACTTGGGCTCTGAACTTGTTTAGCCTACTAAAACTTCCAACGTACACAGCCTCTCCTGCTCAATCTGGCCAGAGCTCAACACCGGAATCGCGAACGTCCAGGGATTGCTCCTACACTAAAGGTGCCAGCCCTGAAAGCTCTTGCTGGTCCTCATCTCCCACTGGTAACCTCTCAAACGAACCACAAACACTTGGGCTCTGAACTTGTTTAGCCTACTAAAACTTCCAACGTACACAGCCTCTCCTGCTCAATCTGGCCAGAGCTCAACACCGGAATTGCGAACGTCCAGCCATTGCTCCTACACTAAAGGTGCCAGCCCTGAAAGCTCTTGCTGGTCCTCATCTCCCACTGGTAACCTCTCAAACGAACCACAAACACTTGGGCTCTGAACTTGTTTAGCCTACTAAAACTTCCAACGTACACAGCCTCTCCTGCTCAATTTGGCCAGAGTTCAACACCGGAATCACGAACGCCCAAGGATTGCTCCTACACTAAAGGTGCCAGGCCTGAAAGCTCTTGCTGGTCCTCATCTCCCACTGGTAACCTCTCAAACGAACCACAAACACTTGGGCTCGGAACTTGTTTAGCCTACTAAAAACTTCCAACGTACACTCCCTCGCCTGCTCAATCTGGCCAGAGCTCAACACCGAAATAGCGAACGTCCAGCGATTGCTCCTACACTAAAGGTGCCAGCCCTGAAAGCTCTTGCTGCTGCTCATCTCCCACTGGTAACCTCTCAAACGAACCACAAACACTTGGGCTCGGAACTTGTTTAGCCTACTAAAACTTCCAACGTACACAGCCCTCTCCTGCTCAATCTGGCCAAAATTCAAATCCGAAATTGCGAACGTCCAGGGATTGCTCCTACACTAAAGGTGCCAGCCCCGAAAGCTCTTGCTGGTCCTCATCTCCCACTGGTAACCTCTCAAACGAACCACAAACACTTGGGCTCTGAACTTGTTTAGCCTACTAAAACTTCCAACGTACACAGCCTCTCCTGCTCAATTTGGCCAGAGCTCAACACCGAAATTGCGAACGTCCAGGGATTGCTCCTACACTAAAGGTGCCAGCCCTGAAAGCTCTTGCTGGTCCTCATCTCCCACTGGTAACCTCTCAAACGAACCACAAACACTTGGGCTCGGAACTTGTTTAGCCTACTAAAACTTCCAACGTACACTCCCTCGCCTGCTCAATCTGGCCAGAGCTCAACACCGAAATTGCGAACGTCCAGGGATTGCTCCTACACTAAAGGTGCCAGCCCTGAAAGCTCTTGCTAGTCCTCATCTCCCACTGGTAACCTCTCAAACGAACCACAAACACTTGGGCTCTGAACTTGTTTAGCCTACTAAAACTTCCAACGTACACAGCCTCTCCTGCTCAATCTGGCCAAAATTCAAATCCGAAATTGCGAACGTCCAGGGATTGCTCCTACACTAAAGGTGCCAGCCCTGAAAGCTCTTGCTGGTCCTCATCTCCCACTGGTAACCTCTCAAACGAACCACAAACACTTGGGCTCTGAACTTGTTTAGCCTACTAAAACTTCCAACGTACACAGCCTCTCCTGCTCAATCTGGCCAGAGCTCAACACCGGAATCGCGAACGTCCAGCGATTGCTCCTACACTAAAGGTGCCAGCCCTGAAAGCTCTTGCTGGTCCTCATCTCCCACTGGTAACCTCTCAAACGAACCACAAACACTTGGGCTCTGAACTTGTTTAGCCTACTAAAACTTCCAACGTACACAGCCTCGCCTGCTCAATCTGGCCAGAGCTCAACACCGAAATTGCGAACGTCCAGGGATTGCTCCTACACTAAAGGTGCCAGCCCTGAAAGCTCTTGCTGGTCCTCATCTCCCACTGGTAACCTCTCAAACGAACCACAAACACTTGGGCTCTGAACTTGTTTAGCCTACTAAAACTTCCAACGTACACAGCCTCTCCTGCTCAATCTGGCCAAAATTCAACACCGAAATTGCGAACGTCCAGCGATTGCTCCTATACTAAAGGTGCCAGCCCTGAAAGCTCTTGCTGGTCCTCATCTCCCACTGGTAACCTCTCAAACGAACCACAAACACTTGGGCTCTGAACTTGTTTAGCCTACTAAAACTTCCAACGTACACAGCCTCTCCTGCTCAATCTGGCCAGAGCTCAACACCGGAATTGCGAACGTCCAGGGATTGCTCCTACACTAAAGGTGCCAGCCCTGAAAGCTCTTGCTGGTCCTCATCTCCCACTGGTAACCTCTCAAACGAACCACAAACACTTGGGCTCTGAACTTGTTTAGCCTACTAAAACTTCCAACGTACACAGCCTCTCCTGCTCAATCTGGCCAAAATTCAACACCGGAATTGCAAATGTCCAGCGATTGCTCCTACACTAAAGGTGCCAGCCCTGAAAGCTCTTGCTGGTCCTCATCCCCCACTGGTAACCTCTCAAACGAACCACAAACACTTGGGCTCTGAACTTGTTTTAGCCTACTAAAACTTCCAACGTACACAGCCTCTCCTGCTCAATCTGGCCAAAATTCAACACCGAAATTGCGAACGTCCAGCCATTGCTCCTACACTAAAGGTGCCAGCCCTGAAAGCTCTTCCTGGTCCTCATCTCCACTGGTAACCTCTCAAACGAACCACAAACACTTGGGCTCGGAACTTGTTTAGCCTACTAAAACTTCCAACGTACACAGCCTCTCCTGCTCAATCTGGCCAGAGCTCAACACCGGAATTGCGAACGTCCAGCCATTGCTCCTACACTAAAGGTGCCAGCCCTGAAAGCTCTTGCTGGTCCTCATCTCCCACTGGTAACCTCGTCAAACGAACCACAAACACTTGGGCTCTGAACTTGTTTAGCCTACTAAAACTTCCAAAGTACAGAGCCTCTCCTGCTCAATCTGGCCAGAGCTCAACACCTGAATCGCGAACGTCCAGGGATTGCTCCTACACTAAAGGTGCCAGCCCTGAAAGCTCTTGCTGGTCCTCATCTCCCACTGGTAACCTCTCAAACGAACCACAAACACTTGGGCTCTGAACTTGTTTAGCCTACTAAAACTTCCAACGTACACTCCCTAGCCTGCTCAGTCTGGCCAGAGCTCAACACCGAAATTGCGAACGTCCAGGGATTGCTCCTACACTAAAGGTGCCAGCCCTGAAAGCA
>NW_026776981.1:0-2500 GCF_030936135.1 Gavia stellata
ACAACGGCCGCCAAGCGCCCCAGCCGCGCGGGTCGAGTCGCGCTCGTACTGCCCTGACCGCGAGCCACCGCTCGCGCATATAGAACGTACCACTAAGTCCACAGCCCCTGCGAACTCCAAGAGCGCTAACTCCTCCCGCCGGGGAGGCCCGCCAATGACGCTGCCTGTTACGATGACGTAACTGGAGGCAGCGCGACACAGCGACCCCTTGGTCACGTCCCCGCGAGCGGCGCGGCAAACAGGTCTACCGTTCAGCTCGAGCACTGCGACCAAGTCCCGCCGGAGCCCGGTAGACGTGGCGGCCGGCGCCGGAGCCCGGTAGACGTGGCGGCCGGCGCCGGAGCCCGGTAGACGAGGCGGCCGGCGCCGGAGCCCGGTAGACGTGGCGGCCGGCGCCGGAGCCCGGTAGACGAGGCGGCCGGCGCCGGAGCCCGGTAGACGTGGCGGCCGGCGCCGGAGCCCGGTAGACGAGGCGGCCGGCGCCGGAGCCCGGTAGACGAGGCGGCCGGCGCCGGAGCCCGGTAGACGAGGCGGCCGGCGCCGGAGCCCGGTAGACGTGGCGGCCGGCGCCGGAGCCCGGTAGACGAGGCGGCCGGCGCCGGAGCCCGGTAGACGAGGCGGCCGGCGCCGGAGCCCGGTAGACGAGGCGGCCGGCGCCGGAGCCCGGTAGACGAGGCGGCCGGCGCCGGAGCCCGGTAGACGAGGCGGCCGGCGCCGGAGCCCGGTAGACGAGGCGGCCGGCGCCGGAGCCCGGTAGACGAGGCGGCCGGCGCCGGAGCCCGGTAGACGAGGCGGCCGGCGCCGGAGCCCGGTAGACGTGACGGCCGGCGCCGGAGCCCGGTGGACGTGGCGGCCGGCGCCGGAGCCCGGTGGACGTGGCGGCCGGCGCCGGAGCCCGGTAGACCTGTCAAACGGGGCCGGAGCCCGGCAGACGTGGCGGCCGGCGCCCGAGCCCGGCAGACCCGTCGGCCGGCGCCCGAGCCCCGTAGACCCGTCGGGCGGCGCCCGGGCCCCGTAGACCCGTCGGCCGGCGCCCGAGCCCGGCAGACCCGTCGGCCGGCGCCCGAGCCCGGTAGACCGTTCGGTCGGCGCCCGAGCCCGGCAGACCCGTCGGCCGGCGCCCGAGCCCCGTAGACCCGTCGGCCGGCGCCCGAGCCCGGCAGGCCCGTCAGCCGGCGCCCGAGCCCGGTGGACTCGTCGGCCGGCCCTCGAGCCCGGTGGGCCCGCCGTCCGGCGCCCGAGCCCAGTAGACCGTTCGGTCAGCGCCCGAGCCCGGCAGACCCGTTGGCCGGCGCCGGGGCCCGGTAGACCCGTCGGTCGGCGCCCGAGCCCCGTAGGCCCGTCGGCTGGCGCCCGAGCCCCGTAGGCCCACCGCCCGGCGCCCGAGCCCGGTAGACCCGTCGGCCGGCGCCAGAGCCTGCTAGACCTGGCGACCGGCTGGCTGACCTGGAAGGAAGGAAGGAAGGAAGGAAGGAAGGAAGGAAGGAAGGAAGGAAGGAAGGAAGGAAGGAAGGAAGGAGGGAAGTAAGGAAGGAAGGAAGGCAGGCAGGCAGGCAGGCAGGCAGGCGTGGAAACGAGTAAAGAAACGGGTAATGTGCTGGAAACGGTACGCACGCGTGCGATTCTCTATTTACTAGTAAATTAAATGCACGGTCGTTAACAAAGAGCAGCAGTTCCTTAAGGTAATGGTCAGCCCAGCCTAAGCGTTTCCCGTTTCGTTTTTCTTTCTTTTACTCCTCGTCGTCGTCGTCGTCGTTTCTCGCCGGCGCCGCGAACTACGATCGAGTCGTGACAGAATGTAGTAGCTCAGAAAAATTAAGACCGGCGAACGCACTCGAGAGCGCCGCCGCCGTTTTTCTCGAACGTGCGTTCCTTCGTGTGAGGAGGTCGACGACGACGAACGACGGACGGAGAGAAAGGAGGGTCACGAAAGCGCTCGGAAGAGTTACCGGTCGGACGACGTCTGAATTAGGCACAACGGAGCGGTCAGCAGTCTCGGCGCCGACGACTAACGTTCGTTGCCGCGGAAACGCCAGTCGACAGCTCGCTGACCGACGGGCAACGACGCCGAGACGAACGAACGAGTGGCGCGCGAACTTTTTAGGGACCGTTTTCTTTTGCGAAGTCTCGGCCGATGATTGCCGACCTCGTGACGGGGGGTTGGAGGGGAAAAAACCCCACCGGCACCGCCACAGGACCGGGCGGACGCCCGCAGGCAGCCCCCGCGCGAATCTAACCGCTCGGGAGGGCGGCGCCCTAGACGCCCCCCCCGCCACCCCCCCACCCCCACCCCCCCCCCCCGCGGGCGGGCAGGGCGGCCCGCCGTACCCTGAGTCGCTGGAGGGTGGGAAGGCTCCGCAGAGGGACCTGGACAGGCTGGCTGGCTGGGTCCGGGGCCAATTGTAGGAGCTTCGACGAGGCCAAGTGCCGGGTCCCGCGCTTCGGTCACGACGACCCCCGTGCGAGGCTAGGGGCTTGGGGACAGGTGGCCGGAAAGCTG
>NW_026776981.1:15000-17500 GCF_030936135.1 Gavia stellata
CCGAGGCACGACTGCGCCGCGCGCCCGTCCCCCCGTCCCCGGGCGCTCGCGAGCGCGGCAGCAGCCGGCATGCTTCACGAGCATCTCCGGTGCCTCACCACGGACCAGCATGGGCCTCGGCCGCCATCGGCCGCGCGGGCAACCGTCCCGAACGGGCGGAAAAACGGCCAAACACGCCGAGGCAACCGCCACAACGGCCGCCAAGCGCCCCAGCCGCGCGGGTCGAGTCGCGCTCCTACTGCCCTGCCCGCGAGCCACCGCTCGCGCATATAGAACGTACCACTAAGTCCACAGCCCCTGCGAACTCCAAGAGCGCTAACTCCTCCCGCCGGGGAGGCCCGCCAATGACGCTGCCTGTTACGATGACGTAACTGGAGGCAGCGCGACACAGCGACCCCTTGGTCACGTCCCCGCGAGCGGCGCGGCAAACAGGTCTACCGTTCAGCTCGAGAACTGCGACCAAGTCCCGCCGGAGCCCGGTAGACGTGGCGGCCGGCGCCGGAGCCCGGTAGACGTGGCGGCCGGCGCCGGAGCCCGGTAGACGAGGCGGCCGGCGCCGGAGCCCGGTAGACGAGGCGGCCGGCGCCGGAGCCCGGTAGACGAGGCGGCCGGCGCCGGAGCCCGGTAGACGAGGCGGCCGGCGCCGGAGCCCGGTAGACGAGGCGGCCGGCGCCGGAGCCCGGTAGACGAGGCGGCCGGCGCCGGAGCCCGGTAGACGAGGCGGCCGGCGCCGGAGCCCGGTAGACGTGGCGGCCGGCGCCGGAGCCCGGTAGACGTGGCGGCCGGCGCCGGAGCCCGGTAGACGAGGCGGCCGGCGCCGGAGCCCGGTAGACGAGGCGACCGGCGCCGGAGCCCGGTAGACGAGGCGGCCGGCGCCGGAGCCCGGTAGACGAGGCGGCCGGCGCCGGAGCCCGGTAGACGAGGCGGCCGGCGCCGGAGCCCGGTAGACGAGGCGGCCGGCGCCGGAGCCCGGTAGACGTGGCGGCCGGCGCCGGAGCCCGGTAGACGTGGCGGCCGGCGCCGGAGCCCGGTGGACGAGGCGGCCGGCGCCGGAGCCCGGTAGACCTGTCAAACGGGGCCGGAGCCCGGCAGACGTGGCGGCCGGCGCCCGAGCCCGGCAGACCCGTCGGGCGGCGCCCGAGCCCCGTAGACCCGTCGGGCGGCGCCCGAGCCCCGTAGACCCGTCGGCCGGCGCCCGAGCCCGGTAGACCGTTCGGTCGGCGCCCGAGCCCGGCAGACCCGTCGGCCGGCGCCCGAGCCCGGCGGGCCCGTCGGCCGGCGCCCGAGCCCGGTGGACCCGTCGGCCGGCCCTCGAGCCCGGTAGACCCGCCGTCCGGCGCCCGAGCCCAGTAGACCGTTCGGTCAGCGCCCGAGCCCGGCAGACCCGTTGGCCGGCGCCGGGGCCCGGTAGACCCGTCGGTCGGCGCCCGAGCCCCGTAGGCCCGTCGGCTGGCGCCCGAGCCCCGTAGGCCCACCGCCCGGCGCCCGAGCCCGGTAGACCCGTCGGCCGGCGCCAGAGCCTGCTAGACCTGGCGACCGGCTGGCTGACCTGGAAGGAAGGAAGGAAGGAAGGAAGGAAGGAAGGAAGGAAGGAAGGAAGGAAGGAAGGAAGGAGGGAAGTAAGGAAGGAAGGAAGGCAGGCAGGCAGGCAGGCAGGCAGGCGTGGAAGCGAGTAAAGAAACGGGTAATGTGCTGGAAACGGTACGCACGCGTGCGATTCTCTATTTACTAGTAAATTAAATGCACGGTCGTTAACGAAGAGCAGCAGTTCCTTAAGGCATGGTCAGCCCAGCCTGAGCGTTTCCCGTTTCGTTTTTTTTTCTTTTACTCCTCGTCGTCGTCGTCGTCGTCGTTTCTCGCCGGCGCCGCGAACTACGATCGAGTCGTGACAGAATGTAGTAGCTCAGAAAAATTAAGACCGGCGAACGCACTCGAGAGCGCCGCCGCCGTTTTTCTCGAACGTGCGTTCCTTCGTGTGAGGAGGTCGACGACGACGAACGACGGACGGAGAGAAAGGAGGGTCACGAAAGCGCTCGGAAGAGTTACCGGTCGGACGACGTCTGAATTAGGCACAACGGAGCGGTCAGCAGTCTCGGCGCCGACGACTAACGTTCGTTGCCGCGGAAACGCCAGTCGACAGCTCGCTGACCGACGGGCAACGACGCCGAGACGAACGAACGAGTGGCGCGCGAACTTTTTAGGGACCGTTTTCTTTTGCGAAGTCTCGGCCGATGATTGCCGACCTCGTGACGGGGGGGTGGAGGGGAAAAAACCCCACCGGCACCGCCACAGGACCGGGCGGACGCCCGCAGGCAGCCCCCGCGCGAATCTAACCGCTCGGGAGGGCGGCGCCCTAGACGCCCCCCCCGCCCCCCCCCCACCCCCCCCCCCCCCCCCGCGGGCGGGCAGGGCGGCCCGCCGTACCCTGAGTCGCTGGAGGGTGGGAAGGCTCCGCAGAGGGACCTGGACAGGCTGGCTGGCTGGGTCCGGGGCCAATTGT
>NW_026776982.1:0-22901 GCF_030936135.1 Gavia stellata
TTTTAGTAGGCTAAACAAGTTCAGAGGCCAAGTGTTTGTGGTTCGTTTGAGAGGTTACCAGTGGGAGATGAGGACCAGCAAGAGCTTTCAGGGCTGGCACCTTTAGTGTAGGAGCAATCCCTGGACGTTCGCAATTTCGGTGTTGAGCTCTGGCCAGATTGAGCAGGAGAGGCTGTGTACGTTGGAAGTTTTAGTAGGCTAAACAAGTTCAGAGCCCAAGTGTTTGTGGTTCGTTTGAGAGGTTACCAGTGGGAGATGAGGACCAGCAAGAGCTTTCAGGGCTGGCACCTTTAGTGTAGGAGCAATCCCTGGACGTTCGCAATGTCGGTGTGAGCTCTGGCCAGATTGAGCAGGAGAGGCTGTGTACGTTGAAGTTTTAGTAGGCTAAACAAGTTCAGAGCCCAAGTGTTTGTGGTTCGTTTGAGAGGTTACCAGTGGGAGATGAGGACCAGCAAGAGCTTTCAGGGCTGGCACCTTTAGTGTAGGAGCAATCCCTGGACGTTCGCAATATCGGTGTTGAGCTCTGGCCAGATTGAGCAGGAGAGGCTGTGTACGTTGGAAGTTTTAGTAGGCTAAACAAGTTCAGAGCCCAAGTGTTTGTGGTTCGTTTGAGAGGTTACCAGTGGGAGATGAGGACCAGCAAGAGCTTTCAGGGCTGGCACCTTTAGTGTAGGAGCAATCGCTGGACGTTCGCAATGTCGGTGTTGAGCTCTGGCCAGATTGAGCAGGAGAGGCTGTGTACGTTGGAAGTTTTAGTAGGCGAAACAAGTTCAGAGCCCAAGTGTTTGTGGTTCGTTTGAGAGGTTACCAGTGGGAGATGAGGACCAGCAAGAGCTTTCAGGGCTGGCACCTTTAGTGTAGGAGCAATCCCTGGACGTTCGCAATGTCGGTGTTGAGCTCTGGCCAGATTGAGCAGGAGAGGCTGTGTACGTTGGAAGTTTTAGTAGGCTAAACAAGTTCAGAGCCCAAGTGTTTGTGGTTCGTTTGAGAGGTTACCAGTGGGAGATGAGGACCAGCAAGAGCTTTCAGGGCTGGCACCTTTAGTGTAGGAGCAATCCCTGGACGTTCGTAATTTCGTTGTGAGATTTTGGCCAGATTGAGCAGGAGAGGCTGTGTACGTTGGAAGTTTTAGTAGGCTAAACAAGTTCAGAGGCCAAGTGTTTGTGGTTCGTTTGAGAGGTTACCAGTGGGAGATGAGGACCAGCAAGAGCTTTCAGGGCTGGCACCTTTAGTGTAGGAGCAATCCCTGGACGTTCGCAATGTCGGTGTTGACCTCTGGCCAGATTGAGCAGGAGAGGCTGTGTACGTTGGAAGTTTTAGTAGGCTAAACAAGTTCAGAGCCCAAGTGTTTGTGGTTCGTTTGAGAGGTTACCAGTGGGAGATGAGGACCAGCAAGAGCTTTCAGGGCTGGCACCTTTAGTGTAGGAGCAATCCCTGGACGTTCGTAATTTCGTTGGTGAATTTTGGCCAGATTGAGCAGGAGAGGCTGTGTACGTTGGAAGTTTTAGTAGGCTAAACAAGTTCAGAGCCAAGTGTTTGCGGTTCGTTTGAGAGGTTACCAGTGGGAGATGAGGACCAGCAAGAGCTTTCAGGGCTGGCACCTTTAGTGTAGGAGCAATCCCTGGACGTTCGCAATGTCGGTGTTGAGCTCTGGCCAGATTGAGCAGGAGAGGCTGTGTACGTTGAAGTTTTAGTAGGCTAAACAAGTTCAGAGCCCAAGTGTTTGCGGTTCGTTTGAGAGGTTACCAGTGGGAGATGAGGACCAGCAAGAGCTTTCAGGGCTGGCACCTTTAGTGTAGGAGCAATCCTGGACGTTCGCAATGTCGGTGTTGAGCTCTGGCCAGATTGAGCAGGAGAGGCTGTGTACGTTGGAAGTTTTAGTAGGCTAAACAAGTTCAGAGCCCAAGTGTTTGTGGTTCGTTTGAGAGGTTACCAGTGGGAGATGAGGACCAGCAAGAGCTTTCAGGGCTGGCACCTTTAGTGTAGGAGCAATCCCTGGACGTTCGTAATTTCGTTGGTGAATTTGGCCAGATTGAGCAGGAGAGGCTGTGTACGTTGGAAGTTTTAGTAGGCTAAACAAGTTCAGAGCCCAAGTGTTTGTGGTTCGTTTGAGAGGTTACCAGTGGGAGATGAGGACCAGCAAGAGCTTTCAGGGCTGGCACCTTTAGTGTAGGAGCAATCGCTGGACGTTCGCAATATCGGTGTTGAGCTCTGGCCAGATTGAGCAGGAGAGGCTGTGTACGTTGGAAGTTTTAGTAGGCTAAACAAGTTCAGAGCCCAAGTGTTTGTGGTTCGTTTGAGAGGTTACCAGTGGGAGATGAGGACCAGCAAGAGCTTTCAGGGCTGGCACCTTTAGTGTAGGAGCAATCCCTGGACGTTCGCAATGTCGGTGTTGAGCTCTGGCCAGATTGAGCAGGAGAGGCTGTGTACGTTGGAAGTTTTAGTAGGCTAAACAAGTTCAGAGCCCAAGTGTTTGTGGTTCGTTTGAGAGGTTACCAGTGGGAGATGAGGACCAGCAAGAGCTTTCAGGGCTGGCACCTTTAGTGTAGGAGCAATCCTGGACGTTCGCAATGTCGGTGTTGAGCTCTGGCCAGATTGAGCAGGAGAGGCTGTGTACGTTGGAAGTTTTAGTAGGCTAAACAAGTTCAGAGCCCAAGTGTTTGTGGTTCGTTTGAGAGGTTACCAGTGGGAGATGAGGACCAGCAAGAGCTTTCAGGGCTGGCACCTTTAGTGTAGGAGCAATCCCTGGACGTTCGCAATATCGGTGTTGAGCTCTGGCCAGATTGAGCAGAGAGGCTGTGTACGTTGGAAGTTTTAGTAGGCTAAACAAGTTCAGAGCCCAAGTGTTTGTGGTTCGTTTGAGAGGTTACCAGTGGAGATGAGGACCAGCAAGAGCTTTCAGGGCTGGCACCTTTAGTGTAGGAGCAATCCCTGGACGTTCGCAATGTCGGTGTTGAGCTCTGGCCAGATTGAGCAGGAGAGGCTGTGTACGTTGGAAGTTTTAGTAGGCGAAACAAGTTCAGAGCCCAAGTGTTTGTGGTCCATTTGAGAGGTTACCAGTGGGAGATGAGGACCAGCAAGAGCTTTCAGGGCTGGCACCTTTAGTGTAGGAGCAATCCCTGGACATTCGCAATTTCGGTGTTGAGCTCTGGCCAGATTGAGCAGGAGAGGCTGTGTACGTTGGAAGTTTTAGTAGGCTAAACAAGTTCAGAGGCCAAGTGTTTGTGGTTCGTTTGAGAGGTTACCAGTGGGAGATGAGGACCAGCAAGAGCTTTCAGGGCTGGCACCTTTAGTGTAGGAGCAATCCCTGGACGTTCGCAATTTCGGTGTTGAGCTCTGGCCAGATTGAGCAGGAGAGGCTGTGTACGTTGGAAGTTTTAGTAGGCTAAACAAGTTCAGAGCCCAAGTGTTTGTGGTTCGTTTGAGAGGTTACCAGTGGAGATGAGGACCAGCAAGAGCTTTCAGGGCTGGCACCTTTAGTGTAGGAGCAATCCCTGGACGTTCGCAATGTCGGTGTTGAGCTCTGGCCAGATTGAGCAGGAGAGGCTGTGTACGTTGGAAGTTTTAGTAGGCTAAACAAGTTCAGAGCCCAAGTGTTTGTGGTTCGTTTGAGAGGTTACCAGTGGGAGATGAGGACCAGCAAGAGCTTTCAGGGCTGGCACCTTTAGTGTAGGAGCAATCCTGGACGTTCGCAATATCGGTGTTGAGCTCTGGCCAGATTGAGCAGGAGAGGCTGTGTACGTTGGAAGTTTTAGTAGGCTAAACAAGTTCAGAGCCCAAGTGTTTGTGGTTCGTTTGAGAGGTTACCAGTGGGAGATGAGGACCAGCAAGAGCTTTCAGGGCTGGCACCTTTAGTGTAGGAGCAATCGCTGGACGTTCGCAATGTCGGTGTTGAGCTCTGGCCAGATTGAGCAGGAGAGGCTGTGTACGTTGGAAGTTTTAGTAGGCGAAACAAGTTCAGAGCCCAAGTGTTTGTGGTCCATTTGAGAGGTTACCAGTGGGAGATGAGGACCAGCAAGAGCTTTCAGGGCTGGCACCTTTAGTGTAGGAGCAATCCCTGAACGTTCGCAATTTCGGTGTTGAGCTCTGGCCAGATTGAGCAGGAGAGGCTGTGTACGTTGGAAGTTTTAGTAGGCTAAACAAGTTCAGAGCCCAAGTGTTTGTGGTTCGTTTGAGAGGTTACCAGTGGGAGATGAGGACCAGCAAGAGCTTTCAGGGCTGGCACCTTTAGTGTAGGAGCAATCCCTGGACGTTCGCAATGTCGGTGTTGAGCTCTGGCCAGATTGAGCAGGAGAGGCTGTGTACGTTGGAAGTTTTAGTAGGCTAAACAAGTTCAGAGCCCAAGTGTTTGTGGTTCGTTTGAGAGGTTACCAGTGGGAGATGAGGACCAGCAAGAGCTTTCAGGGCTGGCACCTTTAGTGTAGGAGCAATCCCTGGACGTTCGTAATTTCGTTGGTGAATTTTGGCCAGATTGAGCAGGAGAGGCTGTGTACGTTGGAAGTTTTAGTAGGCTAAACAAGTTCAGAGCCCAAGTGTTTGCGGTTCGTTTGAGAGGTTACCAGTGGGAGATGAGGACCAGCAAGAGCTTTCAGGGCTGGCACCTTTAGTGTAGGAGCAATCCCTGGACGTTCGCAATGTCGGTGTTGAGCTCTGGCCAGATTGAGCAGGAGAGGCTGTGTACGTTGAAGTTTTAGTAGGCTAAACAAGTTCAGAGCCCAAGTGTTTGCGGTTCGTTTGAGAGGTTACCAGTGGGAGATGAGGACCAGCAAGAGCTTTCAGGGCTGGCACCTTTAGTGTAGGAGCAATCCCTGGACGTTCGCAATGTCGGTGTTGAGCTCTGGCCAGATTGAGCAGGAGAGGCTGTGTACGTTGGAAGTTTTAGTAGGCTAAACAAGTTCAGAGCCCAAGTGTTTGTGGTTCGTTTGAGAGGTTACCAGTGGGAGATGAGGACCAGCAAGAGCTTTCAGGGCTGGCACCTTTAGTGTAGGAGCAATCCCTGGACGTTCGTAATTTCGTTGGTGAATTTGGCCAGATTGAGCAGGAGAGGCTGTGTACGTTGGAAGTTTTAGTAGGCTAAACAAGTTCAGAGCCCAAGTGTTTGTGGTTCGTTTGAGAGGTTACCAGTGGGAGATGAGGACCAGCAAGAGCTTTCAGGGCTGGCACCTTTAGTGTAGGAGCAATCGCTGGACGTTCGCAATATCGGTGTTGAGCTCTGGCCAGATTGAGCAGGAGAGGCTGTGTACGTTGGAAGTTTTAGTAGGCTAAACAAGTTCAGAGCCCAAGTGTTTGTGGTTCGTTTGAGAGGTTACCAGTGGGAGATGAGGACCAGCAAGAGCTTTCAGGGCTGGCACCTTTAGTGTAGGAGCAATCCCTGGACGTTCGCAATGTCGGTGTTGAGCTCTGGCCAGATTGAGCAGGAGAGGCTGTGTACGTTGGAAGTTTTAGTAGGCTAAACAAGTTCAGAGCCCAAGTGTTTGTGGTTCGTTTGAGAGGTTACCAGTGGGAGATGAGGACCAGCAAGAGCTTTCAGGGCTGGCACCTTTAGTGTAGGAGCAATCCCTGGACGTTCGCAATGTCGGTGTTGAGCTCTGGCCAGATTGAGCAGGAGAGGCTGTGTACGTTGGAAGTTTTAGTAGGCTAAACAAGTTCAGAGCCCAAGTGTTTGTGGTTCGTTTGAGAGGTTACCAGTGGGAGATGAGGACCAGCAAGAGCTTTCAGGGCTGGCACCTTTAGTGTAGGAGCAATCCCTGGACGTTCGCAATGTCGGTGTTGAGCTCTGGCCAGATTGAGCAGGAGAGGCTGTGTACGTTGGAAGTTTTAGTAGGCTAAACAAGTTCAGAGCCCAAGTGTTTGTGGTTCGTTTGAGAGGTTACCAGTGGGAGATGAGGACCAGCAAGAGCTTTCAGGGCTGGCACCTTTAGTGTAGGAGCAATCCCTGGACGTTCGCAATGTCGGTGTTGAGCTCTGGCCAGATTGAGCAGGAGAGGCTGTGTACGTTGGAAGTTTTAGTAGGCTAAACAAGTTCAGAGCCCAAGTGTTTGTGGTTCGTTTGAGAGGTTACCAGTGGGAGATGAGGACCAGCAAGAGCTTTCAGGGCTGGCACCTTTAGTGTAGGAGCAATCCCTGGACGTTCGCAATTTCGGTGTTGAGCTCTGGCCAGATTGAGCAGGAGAGGCTGTGTACGTTGGAAGTTTTAGTAGGCTAAACAAGTTCAGAGCCCAAGTGTTTGCGGTTCGTTTGAGAGGTTACCAGTGGGAGATGAGGACCAGCAAGAGCTTTCAGGGCTGGCACCTTTAGTGTAGGAGCAATCCCTGGACGTTCGTAATTTCGTTGGTGAATTTTGGCCAGATTGAGCAGGAGAGGCTGTGTACGTTGGAAGTTTTAGTAGGCTAAACAAGTTCAGAGGCCAAGTGTTTGTGGTTCGTTTGAGAGGTTACCAGTGGGAGATGAGGACCAGCAAGAGCTTTCAGGGCTGGCACCTTTAGTGTAGGAGCAATCCCTGGACGTTCGCAATTTCGGTGTTGAGCTCTGGCCAGATTGAGCAGGAGAGGCTGTGTACGTTGGAAGTTTTAGTAGGCTAAACAAGTTCAGAGCCCAAGTGTTTGCGGTTCGTTTGAGAGGTTACCAGTGGGAGATGAGGACCAGCAAGAGCTTTCAGGGCTGGCACCTTTAGTGTAGGAGCAATCCCTGGACGTTCGTAATTTCGTTGGTGAATTTTGGCCAGATTGAGCAGGAGAGGCTGTGTACGTTGGAAGTTTTAGTAGGCTAAACAAGTTCAGAGCCCAAGTGTTTGTGGTTCGTTTGAGAGGTTACCAGTGGGAGATGAGGACCAGCAAGAGCTTTCAGGGCTGGCACCTTTAGTGTAGGAGCAATCGCTGGACGTTCGCAATGTCGGTGTTGAGCTCTGGCCAGATTGAGCAGGAGAGGCTGTGTACGTTGGAAGTTTTAGTAGGCTAAACAAGTTCAGAGCCCAAGTGTTTGTGGTTCGTTTGAGAGGTTACCAGTGGGAGATGAGGACCAGCAAGAGCTTTCAGGGCTGGCACCTTTAGTGTAGGAGCAATCCCTGGACGTTCGCAATGTCGGTGTTGAGCTCTGGCCAGATTGAGCAGGAGAGGCTGTGTACGTTGGAAGTTTTAGTAGGCTAAACAAGTTCAGAGCCCAAGTGTTTGTGGTTCGTTTGAGAGGTTACCAGTGGGAGATGAGGACCAGCAAGAGCTTTCAGGGCTGGCACCTTTAGTGTAGGAGCAATCCCTGGACGTTCGCAATGTCGGTGTTGAGCTCTGGCCAGATTGAGCAGGAGAGGCTGTGTACGTTGGAAGTTTTAGTAGGCGAAACAAGTTCAGAGCCCAATTGTTTGTGGTTCATTTGAGAGGTTACCAGTGGGAGATGAGGACCAGCAAGAGCTTTCAGGGCTGGCACCTTTAGTGTAGGAGCAATCCCTGGACGTTCGCAATGTCGGTGTTGAGCTCTGGCCAGATTGAGCAGGAGAGGCTGTGTACGTTGGAAGTTTTAGTAGGCTAAACAAGTTCAGAGCCCAAGTGTTTGTGGTTCGTTTGAGAGGTTACCAGTGGGAGATGAGGACCAGCAAGAGCTTTCAGGGCTGGCACCTTTAGTGTAGGAGCAATCCCTGGACGTTCGCAATGTCGGTGTTGAGCTCTGGCCAGATTGAGCAGGAGAGGCTGTGTACGTTGGAAGTTTTAGTAGGCTAAACAAGTTCAGAGCCCAAGTGTTTGTGGTTCGTTTGAGAGGTTACCAGTGGGAGATGAGGACCAGCAAGAGCTTTCAGGGCTGGCACCTTTAGTGTAGGAGCAATCCCTGGACGTTCGCAATGTCGGTGTTGAGCTCTGGCCAGATTGAGCAGGAGAGGCTGTGTACGTTGGAAGTTTTAGTAGGCTAAACAAGTTCAGAGGCCAAGTGTTTGCGGTTCGTTTGAGAGGTTACCAGTGGGAGATGAGGACCAGCAAGAGCTTTCAGGGCTGGCACCTTTAGTGTAGGAGCAATCCCTGGACGTTCGTAATTTCGTTGGTGAATTTTGGCCAGATTGAGCAGGAGAGGCTGTGTACGTTGGAAGTTTTAGTAGGCTAAACAAGTTCAGAGGCCAAGTGTTTGTGGTTCGTTTGAGAGGTTACCAGTGGGAGATGAGGAGCAGCAAGAGCTTTCAGGGCTGGCACCTTTAGTGTAGGAGCAATCCCTGGACGTTCGCAATTTCGGTGTTGAGCTCTGGCCAGATTGAGCAGGAGAGGCTGTGTACGTTGGAAGTTTTAGTAGGCTAAACAAGTTCAGAGCCCAAGTGTTTGCAGTTCGTTTGAGAGGTTACCAGTGGGAGATGAGGACCAGCAAGAGCTTTCAGGGCTGGCACCTTTAGTGTAGGAGCAATCCCTGGACGTTCGCAATGTCGGTGTTGAGCTCTGGCCAGATTGAGCAGGAGAGGCTGTGTACGTTGGAAGTTTTAGTAGGCTAAACAAGTTCAGAGCCCAAGTGTTTGTGGTTCGTTTGAGAGGTTACCAGTGGGAGATGAGGACCAGCAAGAGCTTTCAGGGCTGGCACCTTTAGTGTAGGAGCAATCCCTGGACGTTCGTAATTTCGTTGGTGAATTTTGGCCAGATTGAGCAGGAGAGGCTGTGTACGTTGGAAGTTTTAGTAGGCTAAACAAGTTCAGAGCCCAAGTGTTTGCGGTTCGTTTGAGAGGTTACCAGTGGGAGATGAGGACCAGCAAGAGCTTTCAGGGCTGGCACCTTTAGTGTAGGAGCAATCCCTGGACGTTCGCAATTTCGGTGTTGAGCTCTGGCCAGATTGAGCAGGAGAGGCTGTGTACGTTGGAAGTTTTAGTAGGCTAAACAAGTTCAGAGCCCAAGTGTTTGCGGTTCGTTTGAGAGGTTACCAGTGGGAGATGAGGACCAGCAAGAGCTTTCAGGGCTGGCACCTTTAGTGTAGGAGCAATCCCTGGACGTTCGCAATGTCGGTGTTGAGCTCTGGCCAGATTGAGCAGGAGAGGCTGTGTACGTTGGAAGTTTTAGTAGGCTAAACAAGTTCAGAGCCCAAGTGTTTGTGGTTCGTTTGAGAGGTTACCAGTGGGAGATGAGGACCAGCAAGAGCTTTCAGGGCTGGCACCTTTAGTGTAGGAGCAATCCCTGGACGTTCGCAATTTCGGTGTTGAGCTCTGGCCAGATTGAGCAGGAGAGGCTGTGTACGTTGGAAGTTTTAGTAGGCTAAACAAGTTCAGAGCCCAAGTGTTTGCGGTTCGTTTGAGAGGTTACCAGTGGGAGATGAGGACCAGCAAGAGCTTTCAGGGCTGGCACCTTTAGTGTAGGAGCAATCCCTGGACGTTCGTAATTTCGTTGGTGAATTTTGGCCAGATTGAGCAGGAGAGGCTGTGTACGTTGGAAGTTTTAGTAGGCTAAACAAGTTCAGAGGCCAAGTGTTTGTGGTTCGTTTGAGAGGTTACCAGTGGGAGATGAGGACCAGCAAGAGCTTTCAGGGCTGGCACCTTTAGTGTAGGAGCAATCCCTGGACGTTCGCAATTTCGGTGTTGAGCTCTGGCCAGATTGAGCAGGAGAGGCTGTGTACGTTGGAAGTTTTAGTAGGCTAAACAAGTTCAGAGCCCAAGTGTTTGCGGTTCGTTTGAGAGGTTACCAGTGGGAGATGAGGACCAGCAAGAGCTTTCAGGGCTGGCACCTTTAGTGTAGGAGCAATCCCTGGACGTTCGCAATGTCGGTGTTGAGCTCTGGCCAGATTGAGCAGGAGAGGCTGTGTACGTTGGAAGTTTTAGTAGGCTAAACAAGTTCAGAGCCCAAGTGTTTGTGGTTCGTTTGAGAGGTTACCAGTGGGAGATGAGGACCAGCAAGAGCTTTCAGGGCTGGCACCTTTAGTGTAGGAGCAATCCCTGGACGTTCGTAATTTCGTTGGTGAATTTTGGCCAGATTGAGCAGGAGAGGCTGTGTACGTTGGAAGTTTTAGTAGGCTAAACAAGTTCAGAGGCCAAGTGTTTGTGGTTCGTTTGAGAGGTTACCAGTGGGAGATGAGGACCAGCAAGAGCTTTCAGGGCTGGCACCTTTAGTGTAGGAGCAATCCCTGGACGTTCACAATTTCGGTGTTGAGCTCTGGCCAGATTGAGCAGGAGAGGCTGTGTACGTTGGAAGTTTTAGTAGGCTAAACAAGTTCAGAGGCCAAGTGTTTGTGGTTCGTTTGAGAGGTTACCAGTGGGAGATGAGGACCAGCAAGAGCTTTCAGGGCTGGCACCTTTAGTGTAGGAGCAATCCCTGGACGTTCGCAATGTCGGTGTTGAGCTCTGGCCAGATTGAGCAGGAGAGGCTGTGTACGTTGGAAGTTTTAGTAGGCTAAACAAGTTCAGAGCCCAAGTGTTTGTGGTTCGTTTGAGAGGTTACCAGTGGGAGATGAGGACCAGCAAGAGCTTTCAGGGCTGGCACCTTTAGTGTAGGAGCAATCCCTGGACGTTCGCAATTTCGGTGTTGAGCTCTGGCCAGATTGAGCAGGAGAGGCTGTGTACGTTGGAAGTTTTAGTAGGCTAAACAAGTTCAGAGCCCAAGTGTTTGCGGTTCGTTTGAGAGGTTACCAGTGGGAGATGAGGACCAGCAAGAGCTTTCAGGGCTGGCACCTTTAGTGTAGGAGCAATCCCTGGACGTTCGCAATGTCGGTGTTGAGCTCTGGCCAGATTGAGCAGGAGAGGCTGTGTACGTTGGAAGTTTTAGTAGGCTAAACAAGTTCAGAGGCCAAGTGTTTGCGGTTCGTTTGAGAGGTTACCAGTGGGAGGTGAGGACCAGCAAGAGCTTTCAGGGCTGGCACCTTTAGTGTAGGAGCAATCCCTGGACGTTCGTAATTTCGTTGGTGAATTTTGGCCAGATTGAGCAGGAGAGGCTGTGTACGTTGGAAGTTTTAGTAGGCTAAACATGTTCAGAGCCCAAGTGTTTGTGGTTCGTTTGAGAGGTTACCAGTGGGAGATGAGGACCAGCAAGAGCTTTCAGGGCTGGCACCTTTAGTGTAGGAGCAATCCCTGGACGTTCGCAATTTCGGTGTTGAGCTCTGGCCAGATTGAGCAGGAGAGGCTGTGTACGTTGGAAGTTTTAGTAGGCGAAACAAGTTCAGAGCCCAAGTGTTTGCGGTTCGTTTGAGAGGTTACCAGTGGGAGATGAGGACCAGCAAGAGCTTTCAGGGCTGGCACCTTTAGTGTAGGAGCAATCCCTGGACGTTCGCAATGTCGGTGTTGAGCTCTGGCCAGATTGAGCAGGAGAGGCTGTGTACGTTGGAAGTTTTAGTAGGCTAAACAAGTTCAGAGCCCAAGTGTTTGTGGTTCGTTTGAGAGGTTACCAGTGGGAGATGAGGACCAGCAAGAGCTTTCAGGGCTGGCACCTTTAGTGTAGGAGCAATCCCTGGACGTTCGTAATTTCGTTGGTGAATTTTGGGCAGATTGAGCAGGAGAGGCTGTGTACGTTGGAAGTTTTAGTAGGCTAAACAAGTTCAGAGCCCAAGTGTTTGTGGTTCGTTTGAGAGGTTACCAGTGGGAGATGAGGACCAGCAAGAGCTTTCAGGGCTGGCACCTTTAGTGTAGGAGCAATCCCTGGACGTTCGCAATGTCGGTGTTGAGCTCTGGCCAGATTGAGCAGGAGAGGCTGTGTACGTTGGAAGTTTTAGTAGGCTAAACAAGTTCAGAGCCCAAGTGTTTGCGGTTCGTTTGAGAGGTTACCAGTGGGAGATGAGGACCAGCAAGAGCTTTCAGGGCTGGCACCTTTAGTGTAGGAGCAATCCCTGGACGTTCGCAATGTCGGTGTTGAGCTCTGGCCAGATTGAGCAGGAGAGGCTGTGTACGTTGGAAGTTTTAGTAGGCTAAACAAGTTCAGAGCCCAAGT
The DNA here is from genome assembly GCF_030936135.1 of Gavia stellata. NCBI lineage: Eukaryota > Metazoa > Chordata > Aves > Gaviiformes > Gaviidae > Gavia > Gavia stellata. The sequence goes on from NW_026776982.1 coordinate 11,865, forward strand.
GTTTGTGGTTCGTTTGAGAGGTTACCAGTGGGAGATGAGGACCAGCAAGAGCTTTCAGGGCTGGCACCTTTAGTGTAGGAGCAATCCCTGGACGTTCGCAATGTCGGTGTTGAGCTCTGGCCAGATTGAGCAGGAGAGGCTGTGTACGTTGGAAGTTTTAGTAGGCTAAACAAGTTCAGAGCCCAAGTGTTTGTGGTTCGTTTGAGAGGTTACCAGTGGGAGATGAGGACCAGCAAGAGCTTTCAGGGCTGGCACCTTTAGTGTAGGAGCAATCCCTGGACGTTCGTAATTTCGTTGGTGAATTTTGGCCAGATTGAGCAGGAGAGGCTGTGTACGTTGGAAGTTTTAGTAGGCTAAACAAGTTCAGAGCCCAAGTGTTTGTGGTTCGTTTGAGAGGTTACCAGTGGGAGATGAGGACCAGCAAGAGCTTTCAGGGCTGGCACCTTTAGTGTAGGAGCAATCCCTGGACGTTCGCAATGTCGGTGTTGAGCTCTGGCCAGATTGAGCAGGAGAGGCTGTGTACGTTGGAAGTTTTAGTAGGCTAAACAAGTTCAGAGCCCAAGTGTTTGTGGTTCGTTTGAGAGGTTACCAGTGGGAGATGAGGACCAGCAAGAGCTTTCAGGGCTGGCACCTTTAGTGTAGGAGCAATCCCTGGACGTTCGCAATGTCGGTGTTGAGCTCTGGCCAGATTGAGCAGGAGAGGCTGTGTATGTTGGAAGTTTTAGTAGGCTAAACAAGTTCAGAGCCCAAGTGTTTGTGGTTCGTTTGAGAGGTTACCAGTGGGAGATGAGGACCAGCAAGAGCTTTCAGGGCTGGCACCTTTAGTGTAGGAGCAATCCCTGGACGTTCGCAATTTCGGTGTTGAGCTCTGGCCAGATTGCGCAGGAGAGGCTGTGTACGTTGGAAGTTTTAGTAGGCTAAACAAGTTCAGAGCCCAAGAGTTTGCGGTTCGTTTGAGAGGTTACCAGTGGGAGATGAGGACCAGCAAGAGCTTTCAGGGCTGGCACCTTTAGTGTAGGAGCAATCCCTGGACGTTCGTAATTTCGTTGGTGAATTTTGGCCAGATTGAGCAGGAGAGGCTGTGTACGTTGGAAGTTTTAGTAGGCTAAACAAGTTTAGAGCCCAAGTGTTTGTGGTTCGTTTGAGAGGTTACCAGTGGGAGATGAGGACCAGCAAGAGCTTTCAGGGCTGGCACCTTTAGTGTAGGAGCAATCCCTGGACGTTCGCAATGTCGGTGTTGAGCTCTGGCCAGATTGAGCAGGAGAGGCTGTGTACGTTGGAAGTTTTAGTAGGCTAAACAAGTTCAGAGCCCAAGTGTTTGTGGTTCGTTTGAGAGGTTACCAGTGGGAGATGAGGACCAGCAAGAGCTTTCAGGGCTGGCACCTTTAGTGTAGGAGCAATCCCTGGACGTTCGCAATATCGGTGTTGAGCTCTGGCCAGATTGAGCAGGAGAGGCTGTGTACGTTGGAAGTTTTAGTAGGCTAAACAAGTTCAGAGCCCAAGTGTTTGTGGTTCGTTTGAGAGGTTACCAGTGGGAGATGAGGACCAGCAAGAGCTTTCAGGGCTGGCACCTTTAGTGTAGGAGCAATCCCTGGACGTTCGTAATTTCGTTGGTGAATTTTGGCCAGATTGAGCAGGAGAGGCTGTGTACGTTGGAAGTTTTAGTAGGCGAAACAAGTTCAGAGCCCAAGTGTTTGTGGTTCGTTTGAGAGGTTACCAGTGGGAGATGAGGACCAGCAAGAGCTTTCAGGGCTGGCACCTTTAGTGTAGGAGCAATCCCTGGACGTTCGCAATGTCGGTGTTGAGCTCTGGCCAGATTGAGCAGGAGAGGCTGTGTACGTTGGAAGTTTTAGTAGGCTAAACAAGTTCAGAGCCCAAGTGTTTGTGGTTCGTTTGAGAGGTTACCAGTGGGAGATGAGGACCAGCAAGAGCTTTCAGGGCTGGCACCTTTAGTGTAGGAGCAATCCCTGGACGTTCGCAATGTCGGTGTTGAGCTCTGGCCAGATTGAGCAGGAGAGGCTGTGTACGTTGGAAGTTTTAGTAGGCTAAACAAGTTCAGAGCCCAAGTGTTTGTGGTTCGTTTGAGAGGTTACCAGTGGGAGATGAGGACCAGCAAGAGCTTTCAGGGCTGGCACCTTTAGTGTAGGAGCAATCCCTGGACGTTCGTAATTTCGTTGGTGAATTTTGGCCAGATTGAGCAGGAGAGGCTGTGTACGTTGGAAGTTTTAGTAGGCTAAACAAGTTCAGAGCCCAAGTATTTGTGGTTCGTTTGAGAGGTTACCAGTGGGAGATGAGGACCAGCAAGAGCTTTCAGGGCTGGCACCTTTAGTGTAGGAGCAATCCCTGGACGTTCGCAATTTCGGTGTTGAGCTCTGGCCAGATTGAGCAGGAGAGGCTGTGTATGTTGGAAGTTTTAGTAGGCTAAACAAGTTCAGAGCCCAAGTGTTTGCGGTTCGTTTGAGAGGTTACCAGTGGGAGATGAGGACCAGCAAGAGCTTTCAGGGCTGGCACCTTTAGTGTAGGAGCAATCCCTGGACGTTCGCAATGTCGGTGTTGAGCTCTGGCCAGATTGAGCAGGAGAGGCTGTGTACGTTGGAAGTTTTAGTAGGCTAAACAAGTTCAGAGCCCAAGTGTTTGTGGTTCGTTTGAGAGGTTACCAGTGGGAGATGAGGACCAGCAAGAGCTTTCAGGGCTGGCACCTTTAGTGTAGGAGCAATCCCTGGACGTTCGCAATGTCGGTGTTGAGCTCTGGCCAGATTGAGCAGGAGAGGCTGTGTACGTTGGAAGTTTTAGTAGGCTAAACAAGTTCAGAGCCCAAGTGTTTGTGGTTCGTTTGAGAGGTTACCAGTGGGAGATGAGGACCAGCAAGAGCTTTCAGGGCTGGCACCTTTAGTGTAGGAGCAATCCCTGGACGTTCGCAATGTCGGTGTTGAGCTCTGGCCAGATTGAGCAGGAGAGGCTGTGTACGTTGGAAGTTTTAGTAGGCTAAACAAATTCAGAGCCCAAGTGTTTGTGGTTCGTTTGAGAGGTTACCAGTGGGAGATGAGGACCAGCAAGAGCTTTCAGGGCTGGCACCTTTAGTGTAGGAGCAATCCCTGGACGTTCGCAATGTCGGTGTTGAGCTCTGGCCAGATTGAGCAGGAGAGGCTGTGTACGTTGGAAGTTTTAGTAGGCTAAACAAGTTCAGAGCCCAAGTGTTTGTGGTTCGTTTGAGAGGTTACCAGTGGGAGATGAGGACCAGCAAGAGCTTTCAGGGCTGGCACCTTTAGTGTAGGAGCAATCCCTGGACGTTCGCAATGTCGGTGTTGAGCTCTGGCCAGATTGAGCAGGAGAGGCTGTGTACGTTGGAAGTTTTAGTAGGCTAAACAAGTTCAGAGCCCAAGTGTTTGTGGTTCGTTTGAGAGGTTACCAGTGGGAGATGAGGACCAGCAAGAGCTTTCAGGGCTGGCACCTTTAGTGTAGGAGCAATCCCTGGACGTTCGCAATTTCGGTGTTGAGCTCTGGCCAGATTGAGCAGGAGAGGCTGTGTACGTTGGAAGTTTTAGTAGGCTAAACAAGTTCAGAGCCCAAGTGTTTGCGGTTCGTTTGAGAGGTTACCAGTGGGAGATGAGGACCAGCAAGAGCTTTCAGGGCTGGCACCTTTAGTGTAGGAGCAATCCCTGGACGTTCGCAATGTCGGTGTTGAGCTCTGGCCAGATTGAGCAGGAGAGGCTGTGTACGTTGGAAGTTTTAGTAGGCTAAACAAGTTCAGAGGCCAAGTGTTTGCGGTTCGTTTGAGAGGTTACCAGTGGGAGATGAGGACCAGCAAGAGCTTTCAGGGCTGGCACCTTTAGTGTAGGAGCAATCCCTGGACGTTCGTAATTTCGTTGGTGAATTTTGGCCAGATTGAGCAGGAGAGGCTGTGTACGTTGGAAGTTTTAGTAGGCTAAACAAGTTCAGAGGCCAAGTGTTTGTGGTTCGTTTGAGAGGTTACCAGTGGGAGATGAGGACCAGCAAGAGCTTTCAGGGCTGGCACCTTTAGTGTAGGAGCAATCCCAGGACGTTCGCAATTTCGGTGTTGAGCTCTGGCCAGATTGAGCAGGAGAGGCTGTGTACGTTGGAAGTTTTAGTAGGCTAAACAAGTTCAGAGCCCAAGTGTTTGCGGTTCGTTTGAGAGGTTACCAGTGGGAGATGAGGACCAGCAAGAGCTTTCAGGGCTGGCACCTTTAGTGTAGGAGCAATCCCTGGACGTTCGCAATGTCGGTGTTGAGCTCTGGCCAGATTGAGCAGGAGAGGCTGTGTATGTTGGAAGTTTTAGTAGGCTAAACAAGTTCAGAGCCCAAGTGTTTGTGGTTCGTTTGAGAGGTTACCAGTGGGAGATGAGGACCAGCAAGAGCTTTCAGGGCTGGCACCTTTAGTGTAGGAGCAATCCCTGGACGTTCGTAATTTCGTTGGTGAATTTTGGCCAGATTGAGCAGGAGAGGCTGTGTACGTTGGAAGTTTTAGTAGGCTAAACAAGTTCAGAGCCCAAGTGTTTGTGGTTCGTTTGAGAGGTTACCAGTGGGAGATGAGGACCAGCAAGAGCTTTCAGGGCTGGCACCTTTAGTGTAGGAGCAATCCCTGGACGTTCGCAATGTCGGTGTTGAGCTCTGGCCAGATTGAGCAGGAGAGGCTGTGTACGTTGGAAGTTTTAGTAGGCTAAACAAGTTCAGAGCCCAAGTGTTTGTGGTTCGTTTGAGAGGTTACCAGTGGGAGATGAGGACCAGCAAGAGCTTTCAGGGCTGGCACCTTTAGTGTAGAGCAATCCCTGGACGTTCGCAATGTCGGTGTTGAGCTCTGGCCAGATTGAGCAGGAGAGGCTGTGTACGTTGGAAGTTTTAGTAGGCTAAACAAGTTCAGAGCCCAAGTGTTTGCGGTTCATTTGAGAGGTTACCAGTGGGAGATGAGGACCAGCAAGAGCTTTCAGGGCTGGCACCTTTAGTGTAGGAGCAATCCCTGGACGTTCGTAATTTCGTTGGTGAATTTTGGCCAGATTGAGCAGGAGAGGCTGTGTACGTTGGAAGTTTTAGTAGGCTAAACAAGTTCAGAGGCCAAGTGTTTGTGGTTCGTTTGAGAGGTTACCAGTGGGAGATGAGGACCAGCAAGAGCTTTCAGGGCTGGCACCTTTAGTGTAGGAGCAATCCCTGGACGTTCGCAATGTCGGTGTTGAGGTCTGGCCAGATTGAGCAGGAGAGGCTGTGTACGTTGGAAGTTTTAGTAGGCTAAACAAGTTCAGAGCCCAAGTGTTTGCGGTTCGTTTGAGAGGTTACCAGTGGGAGATGAGGACCAGCAAGAGCTTTCAGGGCTGGCACCTTTAGTGTAGGAGCAATCCCTGGACGTTCGCAATGTCGGTGTTGAGGTCTGGCCAGATTGAGCAGGAGAGGCTGTGTACGTTGGAAGTTTTAGTAGGCTAAACAAGTTCAGAGCCCAAGTGTTTGTGGTTCGTTTGAGAGGTTACCAGTGGGAGATGAGGACCAGCAAGAGCTTTCAGGGCTGGCACCTTTAGTGTAGGAGCAATCCCTGGACGTTCGTAATTTCGTTGGTGAATTTTGGCCAGATTGAGCAGGAGAGGCTGTGTACGTTGGAAGTTTTAGTAGGCTAAACAAGTTCAGAGGCCAAGTGTTTGTGGTTCGTTTGAGAGGTTACCAGTGGGAGATGAGGACCAGCAAGAGCTTTCAGGGCTGGCACCTTTAGTGTAGGAGCAATCCCTGGACGTTCACAATTTCGGTGTTGAGCTCTGGCCAGATTGAGCAGGAGAGGCTGTGTACGTTGGAAGTTTTAGTAGGCTAAACAAGTTCAGAGCCCAAGTGTTTGCGGTTCGTTTGAGAGGTTACCAGTGGGAGATGAGGACCAGCAAGAGCTTTCAGGGCTGGCACCTTTAGTGTAGGAGCAATCCCTGGACGTTCGCAATGTCGGTGTTGAGCTCTGGCCAGATTGAGCAGGAGAGGCTGTGTACGTTGGAAGTTTTAGTAGGCTAAACAAGTTCAGAGCCCAAGTGTTTGTGGTTCGTTTGAGAGGTTACCAGTGGGAGATGAGGACCAGCAAGAGCTTTCAGGGCTGGCACCTTTAGTGTAGGAGCAATCCCTGGACGTTCGCAATTTCGGTGTTGAGCTCTGGCCAGATTGAGCAGGAGAGGCTGTGTACGTTGGAAGTTTTAGTAGGCTAAACAAGTTCAGAGCCCAAGTGTTTGCGGTTCGTTTGAGAGGTTACCAGTGGGAGATGAGGACCAGCAAGAGCTTTCAGGGCTGGCACCTTTAGTGTAGGAGCAATCCCTGGACGTTCGCAATGTCGGTGTTGAGCTCTGGCCAGATTGAGCAGGAGAGGCTGTGTACGTTGGAAGTTTTAGTAGGCTAAACAAGTTCAGAGGCCAAGTGTTTGCGGTTCGTTTGAGAGGTTACCAGTGGGAGGTGAGGACCAGCAAGAGCTTTCAGGGCTGGCACCTTTAGTGTAGGAGCAATCCCTGGACGTTCGTAATTTCGTTGGTGAATTTTGGCCAGATTGAGCAGGAGAGGCTGTGTACGTTGGAAGTTTTAGTAGGCTAAACATGTTCAGAGCCCAAGTGTTTGCGGTTCGTTTGAGAGGTTACCAGTGGGAGATGAGGACCAGCAAGAGCTTTCAGGGCTGGCACCTTTAGTGTAGGAGCAATCCCTGGACGTTCGCAATTTCGGTGTTGAGCTCTGGCCAGATTGAGCAGGAGAGGCTGTGTACGTTGGAAGTTTTAGTAGGCGAAACAAGTTCAGAGCCCAAGTGTTTGCGGTTCGTTTGAGAGGTTACCAGTGGGAGATGAGGACCAGCAAGAGCTTTCAGGGCTGGCACCTTTAGTGTAGGAGCAATCCCTGGACGTTCGCAATGTCGGTGTTGAGCTCTGGCCAGATTGAGCAGGAGAGGCTGTGTACGTTGGAAGTTTTAGTAGGCTAAACAAGTTCAGAGCCCAAGTGTTTGTGGTTCGTTTGAGAGGTTACCAGTGGGAGATGAGGACCAGCAAGAGCTTTCAGGGCTGGCACCTTTAGTGTAGGAGCAATCCCTGGACGTTCGTAATTTCGTTGCTGAATTTTGGGCAGATTGAGCAGGAGAGGCTGTGTACGTTGGAAGTTTTAGTAGGCTAAACAAGTTCAGAGCCCAAGTGTTTGTGGTTCGTTTGAGAGGTTACCAGTGGGAGATGAGGACCAGCAAGAGCTTTCAGGGCTGGCACCTTTAGTGTAGGAGCAATCCCTGGACGTTCGCAATGTCGGTGTTGAGCTCTGGCCAGATTGAGCAGGAGAGGCTGTGTACGTTGGAAGTTTTAGTAGGCTAAACAAGTTCAGAGCCCAAGTGTTTGTGGTTCGTTTGAGAGGTTACCAGTGGGAGATGAGGACCAGCAAGAGCTTTCAGGGCTGGCACCTTTAGTGTAGGAGCAATCCCTGGACGTTCGCAATGTCGGTGTTGAGCTCTGGCCAGATTGAGCAGGAGAGGCTGTGTACGTTGGAAGTTTTAGTAGGCTAAACAAGTTCAGAGCCCAAGTGTTTGTGGTTCGTTTGAGAGGTTACCAGTGGGAGATGAGGACCAGCAAGAGCTTTCAGGGCTGGCACCTTTAGTGTAGGAGCAATCCCTGGACGTTCGCAATGTCGGTGTTGAGCTCTGGCCAGATTGAGCAGGAGAGGCTGTGTACGTTGGAAGTTTTAGTAGGCTAAACAAGTTCAGAGCCCAAGTGTTTGTGGTTCGTTTGAGAGGTTACCAGTGGGAGATGAGGACCAGCAAGAGCTTTCAGGGCTGGCACCTTTAGTGTAGGAGCAATCCCTGGACGTTCGTAATTTCGTTGGTGAATTTTGGCCAGATTGAGCAGGAGAGGCTGTGTACGTTGGAAGTTTTAGTAGGCTAAACAAGTTCAGAGGCCAAGTGTTTGTGGTTCGTTTGAGAGGTTACCAGTGGGAGATGAGGACCAGCAAGAGCTTTCAGGGCTGGCACCTTTAGTGTAGGAGCAATCCCTGGACGTTCGCAATGTCGGTGTTGAGCTCTGGCCAGATTGAGCAGGAGAGGCTGTGTACGTTGGAAGTTTTAGTAGGCTAAACAAGTTCAGAGCCCAAGTGTTTGTGGTTCGTTTGAGAGGTTACCAGTGGGAGATGAGGACCAGCAAGAGCTTTCAGGGCTGGCACCTTTAGTGTAGGAGCAATCCCTGGACGTTCGTAATTTCGTTGGTGAATTTTGGCCAGATTGAGCAGGAGAGGCTGTGTACGTTGGAAGTTTTAGTAGGCTAAACAAGTTCAGAGGCCAAGTGTTTGTGGTTCGTTTGAGAGGTTACCAGTGGGAGATGAGGACCAGCAAGAGCTTTCAGGGCTGGCACCTTTAGTGTAGGAGCAATCCCTGGACGTTCACAATTTCGGTGTTGAGCTCTGGCCAGATTGAGCAGGAGAGGCTGTGTACGTTGGAAGTTTTAGTAGGCTAAACAAGTTCAGAGCCCAAGTGTTTGCGGTTCGTTTGAGAGGTTACCAGTGGGAGATGAGGACCAGCAAGAGCTTTCAGGGCTGGCACCTTTAGTGTAGGAGCAATCCCTGGACGTTCGCAATGTCGGTGTTGAGCTCTGGCCAGATTGAGCAGGAGAGGCTGTGTACGTTGGAAGTTTTAGTAGGCTAAACAAGTTCAGAGCCCAAGTGTTTGTGGTTCGTTTGAGAGGTTACCAGTGGGAGATGAGGACCAGCAAGAGCTTTCAGGGCTGGCACCTTTAGTGTAGGAGCAATCCCTGGACGTTCGCAATGTCGGTGTTGAGCTCTGGCCAGATTGAGCAGGAGAGGCTGTGTACGTTGGAAGTTTTAGTAGGCTAAACAAGTTCAGAGCCCAAGTGTTTGTGGTTCGTTTGAGAGGTTACCAGTGGGAGATGAGGACCAGCAAGAGCTTTCAGGGCTGGCACCTTTAGTGTAGGAGCAATCCCTGGACGTTCGTAATTTCGTTGGTGAATTTTGGCCAGATTGAGCAGGAGAGGCTGTGTACGTTGGAAGTTTTAGTAGGCTAAACAAGTTCAGAGCCCAAGTGTTTGTGGTTCGTTTGAGAGGTTACCAGTGGGAGATGAGGACCAGCAAGAGCTTTCAGGGCTGGCACCTTTAGTGTAGGAGCAATCCCTGGACGTTCGCAATGTCGGTGTTGAGCTCTGGCCAGATTGAGCAGGAGAGGCTGTGTACGTTAGAAGTTTTAGTAGGCTAAACAAGTTTAGAGCCCAAGTGTTTGTGGTTCGTTTGAGAGGTTACCAGTGGGAGATGAGGACCAGCAAGAGCTTTCAGGGCTGGCACCTTTAGTGTAGGAGCAATCCCTGGACGTTCGCAATATCGGTGTTGAGCTCTGGCCAGATTGAGCAGGAGAGGCTGTGTACGTTGGAAGTTTTAGTAGGCTAAACAAGTTCAGAGCCCAAGTGTTTGTGGTTCGTTTGAGAGGTTACCAGTGGGAGATGAGGACCAGCAAGAGCTTTCAGGGCTGGCACCTTTAGTGTAGGAGCAATCCCTGGACGTTCGTAATTTCGTTGGTGAATTTTGGCCAGATTGAGCAGGAGAGGCTGTGTACGTTGGAAGTTTTAGTAGGCTAAACAAGTTCAGAGCCCAAGTGTTTGTGGTTCGTTTGAGAGGTTACCAGTGGGAGATGAGGACCAGCAAGAGCTTTCAGGGCTGGCACCTTTAGTGTAGGAGCAATCCCTGGACGTTCGCAATGTCGGTGTTGAGCTCTGGCCAGATTGAGCAGGAGAGGCTGTGTACGTTGGAAGTTTTAGTAGGCTAAACAAGTTCAGAGCCCAAGTGTTTGTGGTTCGTTTGAGAGGTTACCAGTGGGAGATGAGGACCAGCAAGAGCTTTCAGGGCTGGCACCTTTAGTGTAGGAGCAATCCCTGGACGTTCGCAATTTCGGTGTTGAGCTCTGGCCAGATTGAGCAGGAGAGGCTGTGTACGTTGGAAGTTTTAGTAGGCTAAACAAGTTCAGAGCCCAAGTGTTTGCGGTTCGTTTGAGAGGTTACCAGTGGGAGATGAGGACCAGCAAGAGCTTTCAGGGCTGGCACCTTTAGTGTAGGAGCAATCCCTGGACGTTCGCAATGTCGGTGTTGAGCTCTGGCCAGATTGAGCAGGAGAGGCTGTGTACGTTGGAAGTTTTAGTAGGCTAAACAAGTTCAGAGGCCAAGTGTTTGCGGTTCGTTTGAGAGGTTACCAGTGGGAGGTGAGGACCAGCAAGAGCTTTCAGGGCTGGCACCTTTAGTGTAGGAGCAATCCCTGGACGTTCGTAATTTCGTTGGTGAATTTTGGCCAGATTGAGCAGGAGAGGCTGTGTACGTTGGAAGTTTTAGTAGGCTAAACATGTTCAGAGCCCAAGTGTTTGTGGTTCGTTTGAGAGGTTACCAGTGGGAGATGAGGACCAGCAAGAGCTTTCAGGGCTGGCACCTTTAGTGTAGGAGCAATCCCTGGACGTTCGCAATTTCGGTGTTGAGCTCTGGCCAGATTGAGCAGGAGAGGCTGTGTACGTTGGAAGTTTTAGTAGGCGAAACAAGTTCAGAGCCCAAGTGTTTGCGGTTCGTTTGAGAGGTTACCAGTGGGAGATGAGGACCAGCAAGAGCTTTCAGGGCTGGCACCTTTAGTGTAGGAGCAATCCCTGGACGTTCGCAATGTCGGTGTTGAGCTCTGGCCAGATTGAGCAGGAGAGGCTGTGTACGTTAGAAGTTTTAGTAGGCTAAACAAGTTTAGAGCCCAAGTGTTTGTGGTTCGTTTGAGAGGTTACCAGTGGGAGATGAGGACCAGCAAGAGCTTTCAGGGCTGGCACCTTTAGTGTAGGAGCAATCCCTGGACGTTCGCAATATCGGTGTTGAGCTCTGGCCAGATTGAGCAGGAGAGGCTGTGTACGTTGGAAGTTTTAGTAGGCTAAACAAGTTCAGAGCCCAAGTGTTTGTGGTTCGTTTGAGAGGTTACCAGTGGGAGATGAGGACCAGCAAGAGCTTTCAGGGCTGGCACCTTTAGTGTAGGAGCAATCCCTGGACGTTCGTAATTTCGTTGGTGAATTTTGGCCAGATTGAGCAGA
>NW_026776983.1:0-107933 GCF_030936135.1 Gavia stellata
TTAGGAGCAATCGCTGGACGTTCGCAATTTCGGTGTTGAGCTCTGGCCAGATTGAGCAGGAGAGGCTGTGTACGTCGGAAGTTATAGTAGCCTAAACAAGTTCAGAGCCCAAGTGTTTGTGGTTCGTTTGAGAGGTTACCAGTGGGAGATGAGGACCAGCAAGAGCATTCAGGGCTGGCACCTTTAGTGTAGGAGCAATCGCTGGACGTTCAAAATGTCGCTGTCGAGCTCTGACCTGAATTAGCGAAAGGGAAGCGATGATACGCTGGACCTTTGAGTGTCTAAACAAGTTCAGAGCCCAAGTGTTTATGGTTCATTTGAGAGGTTACCAGTGGGAGATGACGACCAGCAAGAGCTTTCAGGGCTGGGCACCTATAGTGTAGGAACAATCGCTGGACGTTCACAATGTCGGTATTGAGATCTGACCTGAATTAGCAAAAAGAAGCGATGATACGTCTGGACCTTTGAGTGTCCTAAACAAGTTCAGAGCCCAAGTGTTTGTGGTTCATTTGAGAGGGTAGCAGTGGGAGATGAGGACCAGCAGAGCTTTCAGGGCTGGCACGCTTTAGTGTAGGAGCAATCGCTGGACGTTCGCAATTTCGGTGTAGGTCTCTGGCCAGATTGAGCAGGAAAGGCTGTGTACGTTGGAAGTTATAGTAGCCTAAACAAGTTCAGAGCCCAAGTGTTTGTGGTTCCGTTGAGAGGTTACCAGTGGGAGATGCAGGACCAGCAAGAGCTTTCAGGGCTGGTATCCTTTAGTGTAGGAGCAATCGCAGGACATCGTAATTCTCGGTGTAGAGCCCTGGCTAGATTTAGCAGGAGAGACTGTGTACGTTTGGAAGTTTATTAGTAGCCTAAACAAGTTCAAGAGCCCAAGTGTTTGTTGGTTCGTTTGACGAGGGTTACCAGTGGGAGATGAGGACCAGCAAGAGCTTTCAGGGCTGGCACCTTTACTGTAGGAGCAATCGCTGGACGTTCGCAATTTCGGTGTTGAGCTCTGACATGAATTAGTGAAACGAAGCGATGATACGTCTGGGCCTTTGAGTGTCTAAAACAAGTTTCAGGGCCCAAGTGTTTAAGGTTCGTTTGAGAGGTTACCAGTGGGAGATGAGGACCACAAAGAGCTTTCAGGGCTGGCACCTTTAGTGTAGGAGCAATCGCTGGACGTTCGCAATTTCGGTGTAGAGCTCTGGCCAGATTGAGCAGGAGAGGCTGTGTACGTCGGAAGTTATAGTAGCCTAAACAAGTTCAGAGCCCAAGTGTTTGTGGTTCGTTTGAGAGGTTACCAGTGGGAGATGAGGACCAGCAAGAGCTTTCAGGGCTGGCACCTTTAGTGTAAGATCAATTGCTGGACGTTCGCAATTTCGGTGTTGAGCTTTGATGTGAATTAGCAAAAAGGAAGCGATGATACGTCTGGACCTTTGAGTGTCTAAACAAGTTCAGAGCCCAAATGTTTGCGGTTCGTTTGAGAGGTTACCAGTGGGAGATGAGGACCAGCAAGAGCTTTCAGGGCTGGCACCTTTACTGTAGGAGCTATCACTGGACGTTCGCAATTTCGGTGTAGAGCTCTGGCCAGATTGAGCAGGAGAGGCTGTGTACGTCGGAAGTTATAGTAGCCTAAACAAGTTCAGAGCCCAAGTGTTTGTAGTTCGTTTTAGAGGTTACCAGTGGGAGATGAGGACCAGCAAGAGCTTTCAGGGCTGGCACCTTTAGTGTAGGAGCAAATCGCTGGACGTTCGCGATGTCGGTGTAGAGCTCTGACATGAATTAGCGAAAGGAAGCGATGATACGTCTGGACCTTTGAGAGTCTAAGCAAGATAAGAGCCCAAGTGTTTGTGGTTCGTTTGAGAGGTTACCAGTGGGAGATGAGGACCAGCAAGAGCTTTCAGGGCTGGCACCTTTAGTGTAGGAGCAATCGCTTGACGTTCACAATGTCGGTGTCGAGCTGTGACCTGAATTAGGCGAAAGGAAGCGATGATTACATCTGGACCTTTGAGTGTCTAAGCAAGTTCAAAGCCCAAGTGTTTGTGGTTCGTTTGAGAGGTTACCAGTGGGAGATGAGGACCAGCAAGAGCTTTCAGGGCTGGCACCTTTAGTGTAGGAGCAATCGCTGGACGTTCGCAATTTCGGTGTAGGGCTCTGGCCACATTGAGCAGGAGAGGCTGTGTACGTTGGAAGTTTTAGTAGCCTAAAACAAGTTCAGAGCCCAAGTGTTTGTGGTTCGTTTGAGAGGTTACCAGTGGGAGATGAGGACCAGCAAGAGCTTTCAGGGCTGGCAATTTAGTGTAGGAGCTATCGCTGGAACGTTCGCAATTTCGGTGTAGAGCTCTGGCCAGATTGAGGAGGAGAGGCTGTGTACGTTGGAAGTTTTAGTAGCCTAAACAAGTTCCGACCCCAAGTGTTTGTGGTCCGTTTGAGAGGTTACCAGTGGGAGATGAGGACCAGCAAGAGCTTTCAGGGCTGGCACCTTTAGTGTAGGAGCAATCGCTGGACGTTCGCCAATTTCGGTGTAGAGCTCTGGCCAGATTGAGCAGGAGAGGCTGTGTACGTTGGAAGTTTTAGTAGCCTAAACAAGTTCAGAGCCCAAGTGTTTGTGGTTCGTTTGAGAGGTTACCAGTGGGAGATGAGGACCAGCAAGAGCTTTCAGGGCTGGCACCTTTAGTGTAGGAGCAATCGCTGGACGTTCGCAATTTCGGTGTTGAGCTCTGGCCAGATTGAGCAGGAGAGGCTGTGTTACGTTGGAAGTTTTAGTAGCCAAAACAACTTCAGAGCCCAAGTGTTTGTAGTTCGTTTGAGAGGTTACCATGGGAGATGAGGACCAGCAAGAGCTTTCAGGGCTGGCACCTTTAGTGTAGGAGCAATCGCTGGACGTTCGCAATTTCGGTGTAGGGCTCTGACCTGAATTAGCGAAAGGAAGCGATGATACGTCTGGACCTTTGAGAGTCTAAGCAAGTTCAAAGCCCAAGTGTTTGTGGTTCGTTTGAGAGGTTACCAGTGGGAGATGAGACCAGCAAGAGCTTTCAGGGCTGGCACCTTTAGTGTAGGAGCAATCGCTGGACGTTCGCAATTTCGGTGTAGGGCTCTGGCCAGATTGAGCAGGAGAGGCTGTGTACGTTGGAAGTTTTAGTAGCCTAAACAAGTTCAGAGCCCAAGTGTTTGTGGTTCGTTTGAGAGGTTACCAGTGGGAGATGAGGACCAGCAAGAGCTTTCAGGGCTGGCACCTTTAGTGTAGGAGCTATCCGCTGGACGTTCTCAATTTCGGTGTAGAGCTCTGGCCAGATTGAGGAGGAGAGGCTGTGTACGTTGGAAGTTTTAGTAGCCTAAACAAGTTCCGACCCCAAGTGTTTGTGGTCCGTTTGAGAGGTTACCAGTGGGAGATGAGGACCAGCAAGAGCTTTCAGGGCTGGTACCTTTAGTGTAGGAGCAATCGCTGGACATTCGTAATTTTGGTGTAGAGCTCTGGCTAGATTATAGCAGGAGAGACTGTGTAAGTTGGAAGTTTTAGTAGCCTAAACAAGTTCAGAGCCGAAGTGTTTGTGGTTCGTTTGAGAGGTTACCAGTGGGAGATGAGGACCAGCAAGAACTTTCAGGGCTGGCACCTTTACTGTAGGAGCAATCGCTGGACGTTCGCAATTTCGGTGTTGAGCTCTGACATGAATTAGTGAAACGAAGCGATGATACGTCTGGGCCTTTGAGTGTCTAAACAAGTTCAGAGCCCAAGTGTTTAAGGTTCGTTTGAGAGGTTACCAGTGGGCGATGAGGACCACAAAGAGCTTTCAGGGCTGGCACCTTTAGTGTAGGAGCAATCGCTGGACGTTCGCAATTTCGGTGTAGAAGCTCTGGCCAGATTGAGCAGGAGAGGCTGTGTACGTCGGAAGTTATAGTAGCCTAAACAAGTTCAGAGGCCAAGTGTTTGTGGTTCGTTTTAGAGGTTACCAGTGGGAGATGAGGACCAGCAAGAGCTTTTCAGGGCTGGCGCCTTAGTGTAGGATCAATTGCTGGACGTTCGCAATTTCGGTGTTGAGCTTTGATGTGAATTAGCAAAAGGAAGCGATGATACGTCTGGACCTTAGAGTGTCTAAACAAGTTCAGAGCCCAAATGTTTGCGGTTCGTTTGAGAGGTTACCAGTGGGAGATGAGGACCAGCAAGAGCTTTCAGGGCTGGCACCTTTACTGTAGGAGCTATCACTGCGACGTTCGCAATTTCGGTGTAGAGCTCTGGCCAGATTGAGCAGGAGAGGCTGTGTACGTCGGAAGTTATAGTAGCCTAAACAAGTTCAGAGCCCAAGTGTTTGTAGTTCGTTTGAGAGGTTACCAGTGGGAGATGAGGACCAGCAAGAACTTTCAGGGCTGGCACCTTTAGTGTAGGAGCAATCGCTGGACGTTCGTAATTTCGGTGTAGAGCTCTGGCCAGATTGAGCAGGAGAGGCTGTGTACTTTGGAAGTTTTAGTAGCCTAAACAAGTTCAGAGCCCAAGTGTTTGTGGTTTGTTTGAGAGGTTACCAGTGGGAGATGAGGACCAGCAAGAGCTTTCAGGGCTGGTACCTTTAGTGTAGGAGCAATCACTGGACGTTCGCAATTTCGGTGTTGAGCTCTGACTTGAATTAGCCAAAGGAAGCGATGATACGTCTGGACCTTTGAGTGTCTTTACAAGTTCAGAGCCCAGGTGTTTGTGGTTCGTTTGAGAGGTTACCAGTGGGAGATGAGGACCAGCAAGAGCTTTCAGGGCTGGCACCTTTAGTGTAGGAGCAATCGCTGGACGTTCGCAATTTCGGTGTAGAGCTCTGGCCAGATTGAGCAGGAGAGGCTGTGTACGTTGGAAGTTTTAGTAGCCTAAACAAGTTCAGAGCCCAAGTGTTTGTGGTTCGTTTGAGAGGTTACCAGTGGGAGATGAGGACCAGCAAGAGCTTTCAGGGCTGGCACCTTTAGTGTAGGAGCAATCGCTGGACGTTCACAATGTCGTTGTCGAGATCTGACCTGAATTAGCGAAAGGAAGCGATGATACGTCTGGACCTTTGAGTGTTTAACAAGTTCAGAGCCCAAGTGTTTGTGGTTCGTTTGAGAGGTTACCAGTGGGAGATGAGGACCAGCAAGAGCTTTCAGGGCTGGCACCTTTAGTGTAGGAGCAATCGCTGGATGTTCACAATGTCGGTGTCGAGCTCTGACCTGAATTAGCGAAAGGAAGCGATGATAGGTCTGGACCTTTGAGAGTCTAAACAAGTTCAGAGCCCAAATGTTTGTGGTTCGTTTGAGAGGTTACCAGTGGGAGATGAGGACCAGCAAGAGCTTTCAGGGCTGGCACCTTTAGTGTAGGAGCAATCGCTGGACGTTCACAATTTCGGTGTAGGGCTCTGGCCAGATTGAGGAGGAGAGGCTTTGTACGTTGGGAGTTTTAGTAGCCAAAAGAATTTCAGAGCCCAAGTGTTTGTGGTTCGTTTGAGAGGTTACCAGTGGGAGATGAGGACCAGCAAGAGCTTTCAGGGCTGGCACCTTTAGTGTAGGAGCAATCGCTGGACGTTCGCAATTTCGGTGTAGGGCTCCTGCCAGATTGATCAGGAGAGGTTGTGTACGTTGGAAGTTTTAGTAGCCAAAACAAGTTCAGAGCCCAAGTGTTTGTAGTTCGTTGAAGAGGTTACCAGTGGGAGATGAGGACCAGCAAGAGCTTTCAGGGCTGGCACCTTTAGTGTAGGAGCAATCGCTGGACGTTCACAATGTCGGTGTCGAGCTCTGACCTGAATTAGCGAAAGGAAGCGATGATACGTCTGGACCTTTGAGTGTCTAAACAAGTTCAGAGGCCAAGTGTTTGTGGTTCGTTTGAGAGGTTACCAGTGGGAGATGAGGACCAGCAAGAGCTTTCAGGGCTGGCACCTTTAGTGTAGGAGCAATCGCTGGACGTTCACAATGTCGGTGTCGAGCTCTGACCTGAATTAGCGAAAGGAAGCGATGATACGTCTGGACCTTTGAGAGTCTAAACAAGTTCAGAGCCCAAGTGTTTGTGGTTCGTTTGAGAGATTACCAGTGGGAGATGAGGACCAGCAAGAGCTTTCAGGGCTGGCACCTTTAGTGTAGGAGCAATCGCTGGACGTTCACAATTTCGGTGTAGGGTTCTGGCCAGATTGAGGAGGAGAGGCTTTGTACGTTGGGAGTTTTAGTAGCCAAAAGAATTTCAGAGCCCAAGTGTTTGTGGTTCGTTTGAGAGGTTACCAGTGGGAGATGAGGACCAGCAAGAGCTTTCAGGGCTGGCACCTTTAGTGTAGGAGCAATCGCTGGACGTTCGCAATTTCGGTGTAGGGCTCTGGCCAGATTGAGCAGGAGAGGCTGTGTACGTTGGAAGTTTTAGTAGCCTAAACAAGTTCAGAGCCCAAGTGTTTGTGGTTCGTTTGAGAGGTTACCAGTGGGAGATGAGGACCAGCAAGAGCTTTCAGGGCTGGCACCTTTAGTGTAGGAGCAATCGCTGGACGTTCGCAATTTCGGTGTAGGGCTCTGGCCAGATTGAGCAGGAGAGGCTGTGTACGTTGGAAGTTTTAGTAGCCTAAACAAGTTCAGAGCCGAAGTGTTTGTGGTTCGTTTGAGAGGTTACCAGTGGGAGATGAGGACCAGCAAGAGCTTTCAGGGCTGGCACCTTTAGTGTAGGAGCAATCGCTGGACGTTCGCAATTTCGGTGTTGAGCTCTGACATGAATTAGTGAAACGAAGCGATGATACGTCTGGACCTTTGAGTGTCTAAACAAGTTCAGAGCCCAAGTGTTTAAGGTTCGTTTGAGAGGTTACCAGTGGGAGATGAGGACCAGCAAGAGCTTTCAGGGCTGGCACCTTTAGTGTAGGAGCAATCGCTGGACGTTCGCAATTTCGGTGTAGGGCTCTGGCCAGATTGAGCAGGAGACGCTGTGTACGTTGGAAGTTTTAGTAGCCAAAACAAGTTCAGAGCCCAAGTGTTTGTAGTTCGTTTGAGAGGTTACCAGTGGGAGATGAGGACCAGCAAGAGCTTTCAGGGCTGGCACCTTTAGTGTAGGAGCAATCGCTGGACGTTCGCAATTTCGTTCTGGAGCTCTGGCCAGATTGAGGAGGAGAGGCTGTGTACGTTGGAAGTTTTAGTAGCCTAAACAAGTTCAGAGCCCAAGTGTTTGTGGTTCGTTTGAGAGGTTACCAGTGGGAGATGAGGACCAGCAAGAGCTTTCAGGGCTGGCACCTTTAGTGTAGGAGCAATCGCTTGACGTTCACAATGTCGGTGTCGAGCTCTGACCTGAATTAGCGAAAGGAAGCGATGATACGTCTGGACCTTTGAGTGTCTAAACAAGTTCAGAGCCCAAGTGTTTGTGGTTCGTTTGAGAGGTTACCAGTGGGAGATGAGGACCAGCAAGAGCATTCAGGGCTGGCACCTTTAGTGTAGGAGCAATCGCTGGACGTTCACAATGTCGTTGTCGAGCTCTGACCTGAATTAGCGAAAGGAAGCGATGATACGTCTGGACCTTTGAGTGTCTAAACAAGTTCAGAGCCCAAGTGGTTGTGGTTCGTTTGAGAGGTTACCAGTGGGAGATGAGGACCAGCAAGAGCTTTCAGGGCTGGCACCTCTAGTGTAGGAGCAATCGCTGGACGTTCGCAATTTCGGTGTAGGGCTCTGGCCAGATTGAGGAGGAGAGGCTTTGTACGTTGGGAGTTTTAGTAGCCAAAAGAATTTCAGAGCCCAAGTGTTTGTGGTTCGTTTGAGAGGTTACCAGTGGGAGATGAGGACCAGCAAGAGCTTTCAGGGCTGGCACCTTTAGTGTAGGAGCAATCGCTGGACGTTCGCAATTTCGGTGTAGGGCTCTGGCCAGATTGATCAGGAGAGGCTGTGTACGTTGGAAGTTTTAGTAGCCAAAACAAGTTCAGAGCCCAAGTGTTTGTAGTTCGTTTGAGAGGTTACCAGTGGGAGATGAGGACCAGCAAGAGCTTTCAGGGCTGGCACCTTTAGTGTAGGAGCAATCACTGGACGTGCGCAATTTCGGTGTTAAGCTCTGGCCAGATTGAGGAGGAGAGGCTTTGTACGTTGGGAGTTTTAGTAGCCAAAAGAATTTCAGAGCCCAAGTGTTTGTGGTTCGTTTGAGAGGTTACCAGTGGGAGATGAGCACCAGCAAGAGCTTTCAGGGCTGGCACCTTTAGTGTAGGAGCAATCGCTGGACGTTCGCAATTTCGGTGTAGGGCTCTGGCCAGATTGAGCAGGAGAGGCTGTGTACGTTGGAAGTTTTAGTAGCCTAAACAAGTTCAGAGGCCAAGTGTTTGTGGTTCGTTTGAGAGGTTACCAGTGGGAGATGAGGACCAGCAAGAGCTTTCAGGGCTGGCACCTTTAGTGTAGGAGCAATCGCTGGACGTTCACAATGTCGTTGTCGAGCTCTGACCTGAATTAGCGAAAGGAAGCGATTATACGTCTGGACCTTTGAGAGTCTAAACAAGTTCAGAGCCCAAGTGTTTGTGGTTCGTTTGAGAGGTTACCAGTGGGAGATGAGGACCAGCAAGAGCTTTCAGGGCTGGCACCTTTAGTGTAGGAGCAATCGCTGGACGTTCACAATGTCGGTGTCGAGCTCTGACCTGAATTAGCGAAAGGAAGCGATGATACGTCTGGACCTTTGAGAGTCTAAACAAGTTCAGAGCCCAAGTGGTTGTGGTTCGTTTGAGAGGTTACCAGTGGGAGATGAGGACCACAAAGAGCTTTCAGGGCTGGCACCTTTAGTGTAGGAGCAATCGCTGGACGTTCGCAATTTCGGTGTAGAGCTCTGGCCAGATTGAGCAGGAGAGGCTGTGTACGTCGGAAGTTATAGTAGCCTAAACAAGTTCAGAGCCCAAGTGTTTGTGGTTCGTTTGAGAGGTTACCAGTGGGAGATGAGGACCAGCAAGAGCTTTCAGGGCTGGCACCTTTAGTGTAAGATCAATTGCTGGACGTTCGCAATTTCGGTGTTGAGCTTTGATGTGAATTAGCAAAAGGAAGCGATGATACGTCTGGACCTTTGAGTGTCTAAACAAGTTCAGAGCCCAAATGTTTGCGGTTCGTTTGAGAGGTTACCAGTGGGAGATGAGGACCAGCAAGAGCTTTCAGGGCTGGCACCTTTACTGTAGGAGCTATCACTGGACGTTCGCAATTTCGGTGTAGAGCTCTGGCCAGATTGAGCAGGAGAGGCTGTGTACGTCGGAAGTTATAGTAGCCTAAACAAGTTCAGAGCCCAAGTGTTTGTAGTTCGTTTTAGAGGTTACCAGTGGGAGATGAGGACCAGCAAGAGCTTTCAGGGCTGGCACCTTTAGTGTAGGAGCAATCGCTGGACGTTCGCGATGTCGGTGTTGAGCTCTGACATGAATTAGCGAAAGCGATGATACGTCTGGACCTTTGAGAGTCTAAGCAAGATAAGAGCCCAAGTGTTTGTGGTTCGTTTGAGAGGTTACCAGTGGGAGATGAGGACCAGCAAGAGCTTTCAGGGCTGGCACCTTTAGTGTAGGAGCAATCGCTGGATGTTCGCAGTTTCGGTGTAGGGCTCTGGCCAGATTGAGCAGGAGAGGCTGTGTACGTTGGAAGTTTTAGTAGCCTAAACAAGTTCAGAGCCCAAGTGTTTGTGGTTCGTTTGAGAGGTTACCAGTGGGAGATGAGGACCAGCAAGAGCATTCAGGGCTGGCACCTTTAGTGTAGGAGCAATCGCTGGACGTTCAAAATGTCGGTGTCGAGCTCTGACTTGAATTAGCCAAAGGAAGCGATGATACGTCTGGACCTTTGAGTGTCTAAACAAGTTCAGAGGCCAAGTGTTTGTGGTTCGTTTGAGAGGTTACCAGTGGGAGATGAGGACCAGCAAGAACTTTCACGGCTGGCACCTTTAGTGTACGAGCAATCGCTGGACGTTCGTAATTTCGGTGTAGAGCTCTGGCCAGATTGAGCAGGAGAGGCTGTGTACTTTGGAAGTTTTAGTAGCCTAAACAAGTTCAGAGCCCAAGTGTTTGTGGTTTGTTTGAGAGGTTACCAGTGGGAGATGAGGACCAGCAAGAGCTTTCAGGGCTGGTACCTTTAGTGTAGGAGCAATCACTGGACGTTCGCAATTTCGGTGTTGAGCTCTGACTTGAATTAGCCAAAGGAAGCGATGATACGTCTGGACCTTTGAGTGTCTTAACAAGTTCAGAGCCCAGGTGTTTGTGGTTCGTTTGAGAGGTTACCAGTGGGAGATGAGGACCAGCAAGAGCTTTCAGGGCTGGCACCTTTAGTGTAGGAGCAATCGCTGGACATTCGCAATTTCGGTGTAGGGCTCTGGCCAGATTGAGGAGGAGAGGCTGTGTACGTTGGAAGTTTTAGTAGCCAAAACAAGTTCAGAGCCCAAGTGTTTGTGGTTCGTTTGAGAGGTTACCAGTGGGAGATGAGGACCAGCAAGAGCTTTCAGGGCTGGCACCTTTAGTGTAGGAGCAATCGCTGGACGTTCACAATGTCGTTGTCGAGATCTGACCTGAATTAGCGAAAGGAAGCGATGATACGTCTGGACCTTTGAGTGTTTAACAAGTTCAGAGCCCAAGTGTTTGTGGTTCGTTTGAGAGGTTACCAGTGGGAGATGAGGACCAGCAAGAGCTTTCAGGGCTGGCACCTTTAGTGTAGGAGCAATCGCTGGATGTTCACAATGTCGGTGTCGAGCTCTGACCTGAATTAGCGAAAGGAAGCGATGATACGTCTGGACCTTTGAGAGTCTAAACAAGTTCAGAGCCCAAATGTTTGTGGTTCGTTTGAGAGGTTACCAGTGGGAGATGAGGACCAGCAAGAGCTTTCAGGGCTGGCACCTTTAGTGTAGGAGCAATCGCTGGACGTTCACAATTTCGGTGTAGGGCTCTGGCCAGATTGAGGAGGAGAGGCTTTGTACGTTGGGAGTTTTAGTAGCCAAAAGAATTTCAGAGCCCAAGTGTTTGTGGTTCGTTTGAGAGGTTACCAGTGGGAGATGAGGACCAGCAAGAGCTTTCAGGGCTGGCACCTTTAGTGTAGGAGCAATCGCTGGACGTTCGCAATTTCGGTGTAGGGCTCCTGCCAGATTGATCAGGAGAGGTTGTGTACGTTGGAAGTTTTAGTAGCCAAAACAAGTTCAGAGCCCAAGTGTTTGTAGTTCGTTGAAGAGGTTACCAGTGGGAGATGAGGACCAGCAAGAGCTTTCAGGGCTGGCACGTTTAGTGTAGGAGCAATCGCTGGACGTTCACAATGTCGGTGTCGAGCTCTGACCTGAATTAGCGAAAGGAAGCGATGATACGTCTGGACCTTTGAGTGTCTAAACAAGTTCAGAGGCCAAGTGTTTGTGGTTCGTTTGAGAGGTTACCAGTGGGAGATGAGGACCAGCAAGAGCTTTCAGGGCTGGCACCTTTAGTGTAGGAGCAATCGCTGGACGTTCACAATGTCGGTGTCGAGCTCTGACCTGAATTAGCGAAAGGAAGCGATGATACGTCTGGACCTTTGAGAGTCTAAACAAGTTCAGAGCCCAAGTGTTTGTGGTTCGTTTGAGAGATTACCAGTGGGAGATGAGGACCAGCAAGAGCTTTCAGGGCTGGCACCTTTAGTGTAGGAGCAATCGCTGGACGTTCACAATTTCGGTGTAGGGTTCTGGCCAGATTGAGGAGGAGAGGCTTTGTACGTTGGGAGTTTTAGTAGCCAAAAGAATTTCAGAGCCCAAGTGTTTGTGGTTCGTTTGAGAGGTTACCAGTGGGAGATGAGGACCAGCAAGAGCTTTCAGGGCTGGCACCTTTAGTGTAGGAGCAATCGCTGGACGTTCGCAATTTCGGTGTAGGGCTCTGGCCAGATTGAGCAGGAGAGGCTGTGTACGTTGGAAGTTTTAGTAGCCTAAACAAGTTCAGAGCCCAAGTGTTTGTGGTTCGTTTGAGAGGTTACCAGTGGGAGATGAGGACCAGCAAGAGCTTTCAGGGCTGGCACCTTTAGTGTAGGAGCAATCGCTGGACGTTCGCAATTTCGGTGTAGGGCTCTGGCCAGATTGAGCAGGAGAGGCTGTGTACGTTGGAAGTTTTAGTAGCCTAAACAAGTTCAGAGCCGAAGTGTTTGTGGTTCGTTTGAGAGGTTACCAGTGGGAGATGAGGACCAGCAAGAGCTTTCAGGGCTGGCACCTTTAGTGTAGGAGCAATCGCTGGACGTTCGCAATTTCGGTGTTGAGCTCTGACATGAATTAGTGAAACGAAGCGATGATACGTCTGGGCCTTTGAGTGTCTAAACAAGTTCAGAGCCCAAGTGTTTAAGGTTCGTTTGAGAGGTTACCAGTGGGAGATGAGGACCAGCAAGAGCTTTCAGGGCTGGCACCTTTAGTGTAGGAGCAATCGCTGGACGTTCGCAATTTCGGTGTAGGGCTCTGGCCAGATTGAGCAGGAGACGCTGTGTACGTTGGAAGTTTTAGTAGCCAAAACAAGTTCAGAGCCCAAGTGTTTGTAGTTCGTTTGAGAGGTTACCAGTGGGAGATGAGGACCAGCAAGAGCTTTCAGGGCTGGCACCTTTAGTGTAGGAGCAATCGCTGGACGTTCGCAATTTCGTTCTGGAGCTCTGGCCAGATTGAGGAGGAGAGGCTGTGTACGTTGGAAGTTTTAGTAGCCTAAACAAGTTCAGAGCCCAAGTGTTTGTGGTTCGTTTGAGAGGTTACCAGTGGGAGATGAGGACCAGCAAGAGCTTTCAGGGCTGGCACCTTTAGTGTAGGAGCAATCGCTTGACGTTCACAATGTCGGTGTCGAGCTCTGACCTGAATTAGCGAAAGGAAGCGATGATACGTCTGGACCTTTGAGTGTCTAAACAAGTTCAGAGCCCAAGTGTTTGTGGTTCGTTTGAGAGGTTACCAGTGGGAGATGAGGACCAGCAAGAGCATTCAGGGCTGGCACCTTTAGTGTAGGAGCAATCGCTGGACGTTCACAATGTCGTTGTCGAGCTCTGACCTGAATTAGCTAAAGGAAGCGATGATACGTCTGGACCTTTGAGTGTCTAAACAAGTTCAGAGCCCAAGTGGTTGTGGTTCGTTTGAGAGGTTACCAGTGGGAGATGAGGACCAGCAAGAGCTTTCAGGGCTGGCACCTCTAGTGTAGGAGCAATCGCTGGACGTTCGCAATTTCGGTGTAGGGCTCTGGCCAGATTGAGGAGGAGAGGCTTTGTACGTTGGGAGTTTTAGTAGCCAAAAGAATTTCAGAGCCCAAGTGTTTGTGGTTCGTTTGAGAGGTTACCAGTGGGAGATGAGGACCAGCAAGAGCTTTCAGGGCTGGCACCTTTAGTGTAGGAGCAATCGCTGGACGTTCGCAATTTCGGTGTAGGGCTCTGGCCAGATTGAGCAGGAGAGGCTGTGTACGTTGGAAGTTTTAGTAGCCAAAACAAGTTCAGAGCCCAAGTGTTTGTAGTTCGTTTGAGAGGTTACCAGTGGGAGATGAGGACCAGCAAGAGCTTTCAGGGCTGGCACCTTTAGTGTAGGAGCAATCACTGGACGTGCGCAATTTCGGTGTTAAGCTCTGGCCAGATTGAGGAGGAGAGGCTTTGTACGTTGGGAGTTTTAGTAGCCAAAAGAATTTCAGAGCCCAAGTGTTTGTGGTTCGTTTGAGAGGTTACCAGTGGGAGATGAGCACCAGCAAGAGCTTTCAGGGCTGGCACCTTTAGTGTAGGAGCAATCGCTGGACGTTCGCAATTTCGGTGTAGGGCTCTGGCCAGATTGAGGAGGAGAGGCTGTGTACGTTGGAAGTTTTAGTAGCCTAAACAAGTTCAGAGGCCAAGTGTTTGTGGTTCGTTTGAGAGGTTACCAGTGGGAGATGAGGACCAGCAAGAGCTTTCAGGGCTGGCACCTTTAGTGTAGGAGCAATCGCTGGACGTTCACAATGTCGTTGTCGAGCTCTGACCTGAATTAGCGAAAGGAAGCGATTATACGTCTGGACCTTTGAGAGTCTAAACAAGTTCAGAGCCCAAGTGTTTGTGGTTCGTTTGAGAGGTTACCAGTGGGAGATGAGGACCAGCAAGAGCTTTCAGGGCTGGCACCTTTAGTGTAGGAGCAATCGCTGGACGTTCACAATGTCGGTGTCGAGCTCTGACCTGAATTAGCGAAAGGAAGCGATGATACGTCTGGACCTTTGAGAGTCTAAACAAGTTCAGAGCCCAAGTGGTTGTGGTTCGTTTGAGAGGTTACCAGTGGGAGATGAGGACCACAAAGAGCTTTCAGGGCTGGCACCTTTAGTGTAGGAGCAATCGCTGGACGTTCGCAATTTCGGTGTAGAGCTCTGGCCAGATTGAGCAGGAGAGGCTGTGTACGTCGGAAGTTATAGTAGCCTAAACAAGTTCAGAGCCCAAGTGTTTGTGGTTCGTTTGAGAGGTTACCAGTGGGAGATGAGGACCAGCAAGAGCTTTCAGGGCTGGCACCTTTAGTGTAAGATCAATTGCTGGACGTTCGCAATTTCGGTGTTGAGCTTTGATGTGAATTAGCAAAAGGAAGCGATGATACGTCTGGACCTTTGAGTGTCTAAACAAGTTCAGAGCCCAAATGTTTGCGGTTCGTTTGAGAGGTTACCAGTGGGAGATGAGGACCAGCAAGAGCTTTCAGGGCTGGCACCTTTACTGTAGGAGCTATCACTGGACGTTCGCAATTTCGGTGTAGAGCTCTGGCCAGATTGAGCAGGAGAGGCTGTGTACGTCGGAAGTTATAGTAGCCTAAACAAGTTCAGAGCCCAAGTGTTTGTAGTTCGTTTTAGAGGTTACCAGTGGGAGATGAGGACCAGCAAGAGCTTTCAGGGCTGGCACCTTTAGTGTAGGAGCAATCGCTGGACGTTCGCGATGTCGGTGTTGAGCTCTGACATGAATTAGCGAAAGCGATGATACGTCTGGACCTTTGAGAGTCTAAGCAAGATAAGAGCCCAAGTGTTTGTGGTTCGTTTGAGAGGTTACCAGTGGGAGATGAGGACCAGCAAGAGCTTTCAGGGCTGGCACCTTTAGTGTAGGAGCAATCACTGGACGTTCGCAGTTTCGGTGTAGGGCTCTGGCCAGATTGAGCAGGAGAGGCTGTGTACGTTGGAAGTTTTAGTAGCCTAAACAAGTTCAGAGCCCAAGTGTTTGTGGTTCGTTTGAGAGGTTACCAGTGGGAGATGAGGACCAGCAAGAGCATTCAGGGCTGGCACCTTTAGTGTAGGAGCAATCGCTGGACGTTCAAAATGTCGGTGTCGAGCTCTGACTTGAATTAGCCAAAGGAAGCGATGATACGTCTGGACCTTTGAGTGTCTAAACAAGTTCAGAGGCCAAGTGTTTGTGGTTCGTTTGAGAGGTTACCAGTGGGAGATGAGGACCAGCAAGAACTTTCACGGCTGGCACCTTTAGTGTACGAGCAATCGCTGGACGTTCGTAATTTCGGTGTAGAGCTCTGGCCAGATTGAGCAGGAGAGGCTGTGTACTTTGGAAGTTTTAGTAGCCTAAACAAGTTCAGAGCCCAAGTGTTTGTGGTTTGTTTGAGAGGTTACCAGTGGGAGATGAGGACCAGCAAGAGCTTTCAGGGCTGGTACCTTTAGTGTAGGAGCAATCACTGGACGTTCGCAATTTCGGTGTTGAGCTCTGACTTGAATTAGCCAAAGGAAGCGATGATACGTCTGGACCTTTGAGTGTCTTAACAAGTTCAGAGCCCAGGTGTTTGTGGTTCGTTTGAGAGGTTACCAGTGGGAGATGAGGACCAGCAAGAGCTTTCAGGGCTGGCACCTTTAGTGTAGGAGCAATCGCTGGACATTCGCAATTTCGGTGTAGGGCTCTGGCCAGATTGAGGAGGAGAGGCTGTGTACGTTGGAAGTTTTAGTAGCCAAAACAAGTTCAGAGCCCAAGTGTTTGTAGTTCGTTTGAGAGGTTACCAGTGGGAGATGAGGACCAGCAAGAGCTTTCAGGGCTGGCACCTTTAGTGTAGGAGCAATCGCTGGACGTTCGCAATTTCGGTGTAGAGCTCTGGCCAGATTGAGGAGGAGAGGCTGTGTACGTTGGAAGTTTTAGTAGCCTAAACAAGTTCAGAGCCCAAGTGTCTGTGGTTCGTTTGAGAGGTTACCAGTGGGAGATGAGGACCAGCAAGAGCTTTCAGGGCTGGCACCTTTAGTGTAGGAGCAATCGCTGGACGTTCACAATGTCGGTGTCGAGCTCTGACCTGAATTAGCGAAAGGAAGCGATGATACGTCTGGACCTTTGAGTGTCTAAACAAGTTCAGAGCCCAAGTGTTTGTGGTTCGTTTGAGAGGTTACCAGTGGGAGATGAGGACCAGCAAGAGCTTTCAGGGCTGGCACCTTTAGTGTAGGAGCAATCGCTGGACGTTCACAATGTCGTTGTCGAGCTCTGACCTGAATTAGCGAAAGGAAGCGATGATACGTCTGGACCTTTGAGTGTCTAAACAAGTTCAGAGCCCAAGTGTTTGTGGTTCGTTTGAGAGGTTACCAGTGGGAGATGAGGACCACAAAGAGCTTTCAGGGCTGGCACCTTTAGTGTAGGAGCAATCGCTGGACGTTCACAATGTCGGTGTCGAGCTCTGACCTGAATTAGCGAAAGGAAGCGATGATACGTCTGGACCTTTGAGAGTCTAAACAAGTTCAGAGGCCAAATGTTTGTGGTTCGTTTGAGAGGTTACCAGTGGGAGATGAGGACCAGCAAGAGCTTTCAGGGCTGGCACCTCTAGTGTAGGAGCAATCGCTGGACGTTCGCAATTTCGGTGTAGGGCTCTGGCCAGATTGAGGAGGAGAGGCTTTGTACGTTGGGAGTTTTAGTAGCCAAAAGAATTTCAGAGCCCAAGTGTTTGTGGTTCGTTTGAGAGGTTACCAGTGGGAGATGAGGACCAGCAAGAGCTTTCAGGGCTGGCACCTTTAGTGTAGGAGCAATCGCTGGACATTCGCAATTTCGGTGTAGGGCTCTGGCCAGATTGATCAGGAGAGGCTGTGTACGTTGGAAGTTTTAGTAGCCAAAACAAGTTCAGAGCCCAAGTGTTTGTAGTTCGTTTGAGAGGTTACCAGTGGGAGATGAGGACCAGCAAGAGCATTCAGGGCTGGCACCTTTAGTGTAGGAGCAATCGCTGGACGTTCAAAATGTCGCTGTCGAGCTCTGACCTGAATTAGCGAAAGGAAGCGATGATACGTCTGGACCTTTGAGTGTCTAAACAAGTTCAGAGCCCAAGTGTTTATGGTTCATTTGAGAGGTTACCAGTGGGAGATGACGACCAGCAAGAGCTTTCAGGGCTGGCACCTATAGTGTAGGAACAATCGCTGGACGTTCACAATGTCGGTATTGAGATCTGACCTGAATTAGCAAAAAGAAGCGATGATACGTCTGGACCTTTGAGTGTCTAAACAAGTTCAGAGCCCAAGTGTTTGTGGTTCATTTGAGAGGGTAGCAGTGGGAGATGAGGACCAGCAAGAGCTTTCAGGGCTGGCACCTTTAGTGTAGGAGCAATCGCTGGACGTTCGCAATTTCGGTGTAGGTCTCTGGCCAGATTGAGCAGGAAAGGCTGTGTACGTTGGAAGTTATAGTAGCCTAAACAAGTTCAGAGCCCAAGTGTTTGTGGTTCGTTTGAGAGGTTACCAGTGGGAGATGAGGACCAGCAAGAGCTTTCAGGGCTGGTACCTTTAGTGTAGGAGCAATCGCTGGACATTCGTAATTTCGGTGTAGAGCCCTGGCTAGATTTAGCAGGAGAGACTGTGTACGTTGGAAGTTTTAGTAGCCTAAACAAGTTCAGAGCCGAAGTGTTTGTGGTTCGTTTGAGAGGTTACCAGTGGGAGATGAGGACCAGCAAGAGCTTTCAGGGCTGGCACCTTTACTGTAGGAGCAATCGCTGGACGTTCGCAATTTCGGTGTTGAGCTCTGACATGAATTAATGAAACGAAGCGATGATACGTCTGGGCCTTTGAGTGTCTAAACAAGTTCAGGGCCCAAGTGTTTAAGGTTCGTTTGAGAGGTTACCAGTGGGAGATGAGGACCACAAAGAGCTTTCAGGGCTGGCACCTTTAGTGTAGGAGCAATCGCTGGACGTTCGCAATTTCGGTGTAGAGCTCTGGCCAGATTGAGCAGGAGAGGCTGTGTACGTCGGAAGTTATAGTAGCCTAAACAAGTTCAGAGCCCAAGTGTTTGTGGTTCGTTTGAGAGGTTACCAGTGGGAGATGAGGACCAGCAAGAGCTTTCAGGGCTGGCACCTTTAGTGTAAGATCAATTGCTGGACGTTCGCAATTTCGGTGTTGAGCTCTGACATGAATTAGCGAAAGCGATGATACGTCTGGACCTTTGAGAGTCTAAGCAAGATAAGAGCCCAAGTGTTTGTGGTTCGTTTGAGAGGTTACCAGTGGGAGATGAGGACCAGCAAGAGCTTTCAGGGCTGGCACCTTTAGTGTAGGAGCAATCGCTGGACGTTCGCAGTTTCGGTGTAGGGCTCTGGCCAGATTGAGCAGGAGAGGCTGTGTACGTTGGAAGTTTTAGTAGCCTAAACAAGTTCAGAGCCCAAGTGTTTGTGGTTCGTTTGAGAGGTTACCAGTGGGAGATGAGGACCAGCAAGAGCATTCAGGGCTGGCACCTTTAGTGTAGGAGCAATCGCTGGACGTTCAAAATGTCGGTGTCGAGCTCTGACTTGAATTAGCCAAAGGAAGCGATGATACGTCTGGACCTTTGAGTGTCTAAACAAGTTCAGAGGCCAAGTGTTTGTGGTTCGTTTGAGAGGTTACCAGTGGGAGATGAGGACCAGCAAGAACTTTCACGGCTGGCACCTTTAGTGTACGAGCAATCGCTGGACGTTCGTAATTTCGGTGTAGAGCTCTGGCCAGATTGAGCAGGAGAGGCTGTGTACTTTGGAAGTTTTAGTAGCCTAAACAAGTTCAGAGCCCAAGTGTTTGTGGTTCGTTTGAGAGGTTACCAGTGGGAGATGAGGACCAGCAAGAGCTTTCAGGGCTGGTACCTTTAGTGTAGGAGCAATCACTGGACGTTCGCAATTTCGGTGTTGAGCTCTGACTTGAATTAGCCAAAGGAAGCGATGATACGTCTGGACCTTTGAGTGTCTTAACAAGTTCAGAGCCCAGGTGTTTGTGGTTCGTTTGAGAGGTTACCAGTGGGAGATGAGGACCACAAAGAGCTTTCAGGGCTGGCACCTTTAGTGTAGGAGCAATCGCTGGACGTTCACAATGTCGTTGTCGAGCTCTGACCTGAATTAGCGAAAGGAAGCGATGATACGTCTGGACCTTTGAGAGTCTAAACAAGTTCAGAGCCCAAGTGTTTGTGGTTCGTTTGAGAGGTTACCAGTGGGAGATGAGGACCACAAAGAGCTTTCAGGGCTGGCACCTTTAGTGTAGGAGCAATCGCTGGACGTTCACAATGTCGGTGTCGAGCTCTGACCTGAATTAGCGAAAGGAAGCGATGATACGTCTGGACCTTTGAGAGTCTAAACAAGTTCAGAGGCCAAATGTTTGTGGTTCGTTTGAGAGGTTACCAGTGGGAGATGAGGACCAGCAAGAGCTTTCAGGGCTGGCACCTCTAGTGTAGGAGCAATCGCTGGACGTTCGCAATTTCGGTGTAGGGCTCTGGCCAGATTGAGGAGGAGAGGCTTTGTACGTTGGGAGTTTTAGTAGCCAAAAGAATTTCAGAGCCCAAGTGTTTGTGGTTCGTTTGAGAGGTTACCAGTGGGAGATGAGGACCAGCAAGAGCTTTCAGGGCTGGCACCTTTAGTGTAGGAGCAATCGCTGGACGTTCGCAATTTCGGTGTAGGGCTCTGGCCAGATTGATCAGGAGAGGCTGTGTACGTTGGAAGTTTTAGTAGCCAAAACAAGTTCAGAGCCCAAGTGTTTGTAGTTTGTTTGAGAGGTTACCAGTGGGAGATGAGGACCAGCAAGAGCTTTCAGGGCTGGCACCTTTAGTGTAGGAGCAATCGCTGGACGTTCGTAATTTCGGTGTTGAGCTCTGGCCAGATTGAGCAGGAGAGGCTGTGTACTTTGGAAGTTTTAGTAGCCTAAACAAGTTCAGAGCCCAAGTGTTTGTGGTTTGTTTGAGAGGTTACCAGTGGGAGATGAGGACCAGCAAGAGCTTTCAGGGCTGGTACCTTTAGTGTAGGAGCAATCACTGGACGTTCGCAATTTCGGTGTTGAGCTCTGACTTGAATTAGCCAAAGGAAGCGATGATACGTCTGGACCTTTGAGTGTCTTAAGAAGTTCAGAGCCCAGGTGTTTGTGGTTCGTTTGAGAGGTTACCAGTGGGAGATGAGGACCAGCAAGAGCTTTCAGGGCTGGCACCTTTAGTGTAGGAGCAATCGCTGGACGTTCGCAATTTCGGTGTAGGGCTCTGACATGAATTAGCGAAAGGAAGCGATGATACGTCTGGACCTTTGAGAGTCTAAGCAAGTTCAAAGCCCAAGTGTTTGTGGTTCGTTTGAGAGGTTACCAGTGGGAGATGAGGACCAGCAAGAGCTTTCAGGGCTGGCACCTTTAGTGTAGGAGCAATCGCTGGACGTTCGCAATTTCGGTGTAGGGCTCTGGCCAGATTGAGCAGGAGAGGCTGTGTACGTTGGAAGTTTTAGTAGCCTAAACAAGTTCAGAGCCCAAGTGTTTGTGGTTCGTTTGAGAGGTTACCAGTGGGAGATGAGGACCAGCAAGAGCTTTCAGGGCTGGCACCTTTAGTGTAGGAGCTATCGCTGGACGTTCTCAATTTCGGTGTAGAGCTCTGGCCAGATTGAGGAGGAGAGGCTGTGTACGTTGGAAGTTTTAGTAGCCTAAACAAGTTCCGACCCCAAGTGTTTGTGGTCCGTTTGAGAGGTTACCAGTGGGAGATGAGGACCAGCAAGAGCATTCAGGGCTGGCACCTTTAGTGTAGGAGCAATCGCTGGACGTTCGAAATTTCGGTGTAGGGCTCTGGCCAGATTGAGCAGGAGAGGCTGTGTACGTTGGAAGTTTTAGTAGCCTAAACAAGTTCAGAGCCCAAGTGTTTGTGGTTCGTTTGAGAGGTTACCAGTGGGAGATGAGGACCAGCAAGAGCTTTCAGGGCTGGCACCTTTAGTGTAGGAGCAATCGCTGGACGTTCAAAATGTCGCTGTCGAGCTCTGACCTGAATTAGCGAAAGGAAGCGATGATACGTCTGGACCTTTGAGTGTCTAAACAAGTTCAGAGCCCAAGTGTTTATGGTTCATTTGAGAGGTTACCAGTGGGAGATGACGACCAGCAAGAGCTTTCAGGGCTGGCACCTATAGTGTAGGAACAATCGCTGGACGTTCACAATGTCGGTATTGAGATCTGACCTGAATTAGCAAAAAGAAGCGATGATACGTCTGGACCTTTGAGTGTCTAAACAAGTTCAGAGCCCAAGTGTTTGTGGTTCATTTGAGAGGGTAGCAGTGGGAGATGAGGACCAGCAAGAGCTTTCAGGGCTGGCACCTTTAGTGTAGGAGCAATCGCTGGACGTTCGTAATTTCGGTGTAGAGCCCTGGCTAGATTTAGCAGGAGAGACTGTGTACGTTGGAAGTTTTAGTAGCCTAAACAAGTTCAGAGCCCAAGTGTTTGTGGTTCGTTTGAGAGGTTACCAGTGGGAGATGAGGACCAGCAAGAGCTTTCAGGGCTGGCACCTTTACTGTAGGAGCAATCGCTGGACGTTCGCAATTTCGGTGTTGAGCTCTGACATGAATAAGTGAAACGAAGCGATGATACGTCTGGGCCTTTGAGTGTCTAAACAAGTTCAGGGCCCAAGTGTTTAAGGTTCGTTTGAGAGGTTACCAGTGGGAGATGAGGACCACAAAGAGCTTTCAGGGCTGGCACCTTTAGTGTAGGAGCAATCGCTGGACGTTCGCAATTTCGGTGTTGAGCTCTGGCCAGATTGAGCAGGAGAGGCTGTGTACGTCGGAAGTTATAGTAGCCTAAACAAGTTCAGAGCCCAAGTGTTTGTGGTTCGTTTGAGAGGTTACCAGTGGGAGATGAGGACCAGCAAGAGCATTCAGGGCTGGCACCTTTAGTGTAGGAGCAATCGCTGGACGTTCGAAATTTCGGTGTAGGGCTCTGGCCAGATTGAGCAGGAGAGGCTGTGTACGTTGGAAGTTTTAGTAGCCTAAACAAGTTCAGAGCCCAAGTGTTTGTGGTTCGTTTGAGAGGTTACCAGTGGGAGATGAGGACCAGCAAGAGCTTTCAGGGCTGGCACCTTTAGTGTAGGAGCAATCGCTGGACGTTCAAAATGTCGCTGTCGAGCTCTGACCTGAATTAGCGAAAGGAAGCGATGATACGTCTGGACCTTTGAGTGTCTAAACAAGTTCAGAGCCCAAGTGTTTATGGTTCATTTGAGAGGTTACCAGTGGGAGATGACGACCAGCAAGAGCTTTCAGGGCTGGCACCTATAGTGTAGGAACAATCGCTGGACGTTCACAATGTCGGTATTGAGATCTGACCTGAATTAGCAAGAAGAAGCGATGATACGTCTGGACCTTTGAGTGTCTAAACAAGTTCAGAGCCCAAGTGTTTGTGGTTCGTTTGAGAGGTTACCAGTGGGAGATGAGGACCAGCAAGAGCTTTCAGGGCTGGCACGTTTAGTGTAGGAGCAATCGCTGGACATTCGTAATTTCGGTGTAGAGCCCTGGCTAGATTGAGCAGGAGAGACTGTGTACGTTGGAAGTTTTAGTAGCCTAAACAAGTTCAGAGCCGAAGTGTTTGTGGTTCGTTTGAGAGGTTACCAGTGGGAGATGAGGACCAGCAAGAGCTTTCAGGGCTGGCACCTTTACTGTAGGAGCAATCGCTGGACGTTCGCAATTTCGGTGTAGAGCTCTGGCCAGATTGAGCAGGAGAGGCTGTGTACGTCGGAAGTTATAGTAGCCTAAACAAGTTCAGAGCCCAAGTGTTTGTGGTTCGTTTGAGAGGTTACCAGTGGGAGATGAGGACCAGCAAGAGCTTTCAGGGCTGGCACCTTTAGTGTAAGATCAATTGCTGGACGTTCGCAATTTCGGTGTTGAGCTTTGATGTGAATTAGCAAAAGGAAGCGATGATACGTCTGGACCTTTGAGTGTCTAAACAAGTTCAGAGCCCAAATGTTTGCGGTTCGTTTGAGAGGTTACCAGTGGGAGATGAGGACCAGCAAGAGCTTTCAGGGCTGGCACCTTTACTGTAGGAGCTATCACTGGACGTTCGCAATTTCGGTGTAGAGCTCTGGCCAGATTGAGCAGGAGAGGCTGTGTACGTCGGAAGTTATAGTAGCCTAAACAAGTTCAGAGCCCAAGTGTTTGTAGTTCGTTTTAGAGGTTACCAGTGGGAGATGAGGACCAGCAAGAGCTTTCAGGGCTGGCACCTTTAGTGTAGGAGCAATCGCTGGACGTTTGCGATGTCGGTGTTGAGCTCTGACATGAATTAGCGAAAGCGATGATACGTCTGGACCTTTGAGAGTCTAAGCAAGATAAGAGCCCAAGTGTTTGTGGTTCGTTTGAGAGGTTACCAGTGGGAGATGAGGACCAGCAAGAGCTTTCAGGGCTGGCACCTTTAGTGTAGGAGCAATCGCTGGACGTTCGCAATTTCGGTGTAGGGCTCTGGCCAGATTGATCAGGAGAGGCTGTGTACGTTGGAAGTTTTAGTAGCCTAAACAAGTTCAGAGCCCAAGTGTTTGTGGTTCGTTTGAGAGGTTACCAGTGGGAGATGAGGACCAGCAAGAGCATTCAGGGCTGGCACCTTTAGTGTAGGAGCAATCGCTGGACGTTCAAAATGTCGGTGTCGAGCTCTGACTTGAATTAGCCAAAGGAAGCGATGATACGTCTGGACCTTTGAGTGTCTAAACAAGTTCAGAGCCCAAGTGTTTGTGGTTTGTTTGAGAGGTTACCAGTGGGAGATGAGGACCAGCAAGAGCTTTCAGGGCTGGTACCTTTAGTGTAGGAGCAATCACTGGACGTTCGCAATTTCAGTGTTGAGCTCTGACTTGAATTAGCCAAAGGAAGCGATGATACTTCTGGACCTTTGAGTGTCTTAACAAGTTCAGAGCCCAAATGTTTGTGGTTCATTTGAGAGGTTACCAGTGGGAGATGAGGACCAGCAAGAGCTTTCAGGGCTGGCACCTCTAGTGTAGGAGCAATCGCTGGACGTTCGCAATTTCGGTGTAGGGCTCTGGCCAGATTGAGGAGGAGAGGCTTTGTACGTTGGGAGTTTTAGTAGCCAAAAGAATTTCAGAGCCCAAGTGTTTGTGGTTCGTTTGAGAGGTTACCAGTGGGAGATGAGGACCAGCAAGAGCTTTCAGGGCTGGCACCTTTAGTGTAGGAGCAATCGCTGGACGTTCGCAATTTCGGTGTAGGGCTCTGGCCAGATTGATCAGGAGAGGCTGTGTACGTTGGAAGTTTTAGTAGCCAAAACAAGTTCAGAGCCCAAGTGTTTGTAGTTCGTTTGAGAGGTTACCAGTGGGAGATGAGGACCAGCAAGAGCTTTCAGGGCTGGCACCTTTAGTGTAGGAGCAATCACTGGACGTTCGCAATTTCGGTGTAGAGCTCTGGCCAGATTGAGGAGGAGAGGCTGTGTACGTTGGAAGTTTTAGTAGCCTAAACAAGTTCAGAGGCCATGTGTTTGTGGTTCGTTTGAGAGGTTACCAGTGGGAGATGAGGACCAGCAAGAGCTTTCAGGGCTGGCACCTTTAGTGTAGGAGCAATCGCTGGACGTTCACAATGTCGGTGTCGAGCTCTGACCTGAATTAGCGAAAGGAAGCGATGATACGTCTGGACCTTTGAGTGTCTAAACAAGTTCAGAGCCCAAGTGTTTGTGGTTCGTTTGAGAGGTTACCAGTGGGAGATGAGGACCAGCAAGAGCTTTCAGGGCTGGCACCTTTAGTGTAGGAGCAATCGCTGGACGTTCACAATGTCGTTGTCGAGCTCTGACCTGAATTAGCGAAAGGAAGCGATGATACGTCTGGACCTTTGAGTGTCTAAACAAGTTCAGAGCCCAAGTGTTTGTGGTTCGTTTGAGAGGTTACCAGTGGGAGATGAGGACCAGCAAGAGCTTTCAGGGCTGGCACCTTTAGTGTAGGAGCAATCGCTGGACGTTCGTAATTTCGGTGTTAAGCTCTGGCCAGATTGAGCAGGAGAGGCTGTGTACTTTGGAAGTTTTAGTAGCCTAAACAAGTTCAGAGCCCAAGTGTTTGTGGTTTGTTTGAGAGGTTACCAGTGGGAGATGAGGACCAGCAAGAGCTTTCAGGGCTGGTACCTTTAGTGTAGGAGCAATCACTGGACGTTCGCAATTTCGGTGTTGAGCTCTGACTTGAATTAGCCAAAGGAAGCGATGATACGTCTGGACCTTTGAGTGTCTTAAGAAGTTCAGAGCCCAGGTGTTTGTGGTTCGTTTGAGAGGTTACCAGTGGGAGATGAGGACCAGCAAGAGCTTTCAGGGCTGGCACCTTTAGTGTAGGAGCAATCGCTGGACGTTCGCAATTTCGGTGTAGGGCTCTGACATGAATTAGCGAAAGGAAGCGATGATACGTCTGGACCTTTGAGAGTCTAAGCAAGTTCAAAGCCCAAGTGTTTGTGGTTCGTTTGAGAGGTTACCAGTGGGAGATGAGGACCAGCAAGAGCTTTCAGGGCTGGCACCTTTAGTGTAGGAGCAATCGCTGGACATTCGCAATTTCGGTGTAGGGCTCTGGCCAGATTGAGCAGGAGAGGCTGTGTACGTTGGAAGTTTTAGTAGCCTAAACAAGTTCAGAGCCCAAGTGTTTGTGGTTCGTTTGAGAGGTTACCAGTGGGAGATGAGGACCAGCAAGAGCTTTCAGGGCTGGCACCTTTAGTGTAGGAGCTATCGCTGGACGTTCTCAATTTCGGTGTAGAGCTCTGGCCAGATTGAGGAGGAGAGGCTGTGTACGTTGGAAGTTTTAGTAGCCTAAACAAGTTCAGAGCCCAAGTGTTTGTGGTCCGTTTGAGAGGTTACCAGTGGGAGATGAGGACCAGCAAGAGCATTCAGGGCTGGCACCTTTAGTGTAGGAGCAATCGCTGGACGTTCGAAATTTCGGTGTAGGGCTCTGGCCAGATTGAGCAGGAGAGGCTGTGTACGTTGGAAGTTTTAGTAGCCTAAACAAGTTCAGAGCCCAAGTGTTTGTGGTTCGTTTGAGAGGTTACCAGTGGGAGATGAGGACCAGCAAGAGCTTTCAGGGCTGGCACCTTTAGTGTAGGAGCAATCGCTGGACGTTCAAAATGTCGCTGTCGAGCTCTGACCTGAATTAGCGAAAGGAAGCGATGATACGTCTGGACCTTTGAGTGTCTAAACAAGTTCAGAGCCCAAGTGTTTATGGTTCATTTGAGAGGTTACCAGTGGGAGATGACGACCAGCAAGAGCTTTCAGGGCTGGCACCTTTAGTGTAGGAACAATCGCTGGACGTTCACAATGTCGGTATTGAGATCTGACCTGAATTAGCAAAAAGAAGCGATGATACGTCTGGACCTTTGAGTGTCTAAACAAGTTCAGAGCCCAAGTGTTTGTGGTTCATTTGAGAGGGTAGCAGTGGGAGATGAGGACCAGCAAGAGCTTTCAGAGCTGGCACCTTTAGTGTAGGAGCAATCGCTGGACGTTCGTAATTTCGGTGTAGAGCCCTGGCTAGATTTAGCAGGAGAGACTGTGTACGTTGGAAGTTTTAGTAGCCTAAACAAGTTCAGAGCCCAAGTGTTTGTGGTTCGTTTGAGAGGTTACCAGTGGGAGATGAGGACCAGCAAGAGCTTTCAGGGCTGGCACCTTTACTGTAGGAGCAATCGCTGGACGTTCGCAATTTCGGTGTTGAGCTCTGACATGAATAAGTGAAACGAAGCGATGATACGTCTGGGCCTTTGAGTGTCTAAACAAGTTCAGGGCCCAAGTGTTTAAGGTTCGTTTGAGAGGTTACCAGTGGGAGATGAGGACCACAAAGAGCTTTCAGGGCTGGCACCTTTAGTGTAGGAGCAATCGCTGGACGTTCGCAATTTCGGTGTTGAGCTCTGGCCAGATTGAGCAGGAGAGGCTGTGTACGTCGGAAGTTATAGTAGCCTAAACAAGTTCCGACCCCAAGTGTTTGTGGTCCGTTTGAGAGGTTACCAGTGGGAGATGAGGACCAGCAAGAGCATTCAGGGCTGGCACCTTTAGTGTAGGAGCAATCGCTGGACGTTCGAAATTTCGGTGTAGGGCTCTGGCCAGATTGAGCAGGAGAGGCTGTGTACGTTGGAAGTTTTAGTAGCCTAAACAAGTTCAGAGCCCAAGTGTTTGTGGTTCGTTTGAGAGGTTACCAGTGGGAGATGAGGACCAGCAAGAGCTTTCAGGGCTGGCACCTTTAGTGTAGGAGCAATCGCTGGACGTTCAAAATGTCGCTGTCGAGCTCTGACCTGAATTAGCGAAAGGAAGCGATGATACGTCTGGACCTTTGAGTGTCTAAACAAGTTCAGAGCCCAAGTGTTTATGGTTCATTTGAGAGGTTACCAGTGGGAGATGACGACCAGCAAGAGCTTTCAGGGCTGGCACCTATAGTGTAGGAACAATCGCTGGACGTTCACAATGTCGGTATTGAGATCTGACCTGAATTAGCAAAAAGAAGCGATGATACGTCTGGACCTTTGAGTGTCTAAACAAGTTCAGAGCCCAAGTGTTTGTGGTTCATTTGAGAGGGTAGCAGTGGGAGATGAGGACCAGCAAGAGCTTTCAGAGCTGGCACCTTTAGTGTAGGAGCAATCGCTGGACGTTCGTAATTTCGGTGTAGAGCCCTGGCTAGATTTAGCAGGAGAGACTGTGTACGTTGGAAGTTTTAGTAGCCTAAACAAGTTCAGAGCCCAAGTGTTTGTGGTTCGTTTGAGAGGTTACCAGTGGGAGATGAGGACCAGCAAGAGCTTTCAGGGCTGGCACCTTTACTGTAGGAGCAATCGCTGGACGTTCGCAATTTCGGTGTTGAGCTCTGACATGAATAAGTGAAACGAAGCGATGATACGTCTGGGCCTTTGAGTGTCTAAACAAGTTCAGGGCCCAAGTGTTTAAGGTTCGTTTGAGAGGTTACCAGTGGGAGATAAGGACCACAAAGAGCTTTCAGGGCTGGCACCTTTAGTGTAGGAGCAATCGCTGGACGTTCGCAATTTCGGTGTTGAGCTCTGGCCAGATTGAGCAGGAGAGGCTGTGTACGTCGGAAGTTATAGTAGCCTAAACAAGTTCAGAGCCCAAGTGTTTGTGGTTCGTTTGAGAGGTTACCAGTGGGAGATGAGGACCAGCAAGAGCATTCAGGGCTGGCACCTTTAGTGTAGGAGCAATCGCTGGACGTTCGAAATTTCGGTGTAGGGCTCTGGCCAGATTGAGCAGGAGAGGCTGTGTACGTTGGAAGTTTTAGTAGCCTAAACAAGTTCAGAGCCCAAGTGTTTGTGGTTCGTTTGAGAGGTTACCAGTGGGAGATGAGGACCAGCAAGAGCTTTCAGGGCTGGCACCTTTAGTGTAGGAGCAATCGCTGGACGTTCAAAATGTCGCTGTCGAGCTCTGACCTGAATTAGCGAAAGGAAGCGATGATACGTCTGGACCTTTGAGTGTCTAAACAAGTTCAGAGCCCAAGTGTTTATGGTTCATTTGAGAGGTTACCAGTGGGAGATGACGACCAGCAAGAGCTTTCAGGGCTGGCACCTATAGTGTAGGAACAATCGCTGGACGTTCACAATGTCGGTATTGAGATCTGACCTGAATTAGCAAGAAGAAGCGATGATACGTCTGGACCTTTGAGTGTCTAAACAAGTTCAGAGCCCAAGTGTTTGTGGTTCGTTTGAGAGGTTACCAGTGGGAGATGAGGACCAGCAAGAGCTTTCAGGGCTGGCACGTTTAGTGTAGGAGCAATCGCTGGACATTCGTAATTTCGGTGTAGAGCCCTGGCTAGATTGAGCAGGAGAGACTGTGTACGTTGGAAGTTTTAGTAGCCTAAACAAGTTCAGAGCCGAAGTGTTTGTGGTTCGTTTGAGAGGTTACCAGTGGGAGATGAGGACCAGCAAGAGCTTTCAGGGCTGGCACCTTTACTGTAGGAGCAATCGCTGGACGTTCGCAATTTCGGTGTAGAGCTCTGGCCAGATTGAGCAGGAGAGGCTGTGTACGTCGGAAGTTATAGTAGCCTAAACAAGTTCAGAGCCCAAGTGTTTGTGGTTCGTTTGAGAGGTTACCAGTGGGAGATGAGGACCAGCAAGAGCTTTCAGGGCTGGCACCTTTAGTGTAAGATCAATTGCTGGACGTTCGCAATTTCGGTGTTGAGCTTTGATGTGAATTAGCAAAAGGAAGCGATGATACGTCTGGACCTTTGAGTGTCTAAACAAGTTCAGAGCCCAAATGTTTGCGGTTCGTTTGAGAGGTTACCAGTGGGAGATGAGGACCAGCAAGAGCTTTCAGGGCTGGCACCTTTACTGTAGGAGCTATCACTGGACGTTCGCAATTTCGGTGTAGAGCTCTGGCCAGATTGAGCAGGAGAGGCTGTGTACGTCGGAAGTTATAGTAGCCTAAACAAGTTCAGAGCCCAAGTGTTTGTAGTTCGTTTTAGAGGTTACCAGTGGGAGATGAGGACCAGCAAGAGCTTTCAGGGCTGGCACCTTTAGTGTAGGAGCAATCGCTGGACGTTCGCGATGTCGGTGTTGAGCTCTGACATGAATTAGCGAAAGCGATGATACGTCTGGACCTTTGAGAGTCTAAGCAAGATAAGAGCCCAAGTGTTTGTGGTTCGTTTGAGAGGTTACCAGTGGGAGATGAGGACCAGCAAGAGCTTTCAGGGCTGGCACCTTTAGTGTAGGAGCAATCGCTGGACGTTCGCAATTTCGGTGTAGGGCTCTGGCCAGATTGATCAGGAGAGGCTGTGTACGTTGGAAGTTTTAGTAGCCTAAACAAGTTCAGAGCCCAAGTGTTTGTGGTTCGTTTGAGAGGTTACCAGTGGGAGATGAGGACCAGCAAGAGCATTCAGGGCTGGCACCTTTAGTGTAGGAGCAATCGCTGGACGTTCAAAATGTCGGTGTCGAGCTCTGACTTGAATTAGCCAAAGGAAGCGATGATACGTCTGGACCTTTGAGTGTCTAAACAAGTTCAGAGCCCAAGTGTTTGTGGTTCGTTTGAGAGGTTACCAGTGGGAGATGAGGACCAGCAAGAACTTTCACGGCTGGCACCTTTAGTGTACGAGCAATCGCTGGACGTTCGTAATTTCGGTGTAGAGCTCTGGCCAGATTGAGCAGGAGAGGCTGTGTACTTTGGAAGTTTTAGTAGCCTAAACAAGTTCAGAGCCCAAGTGTTTGTGGTTTGTTTGAGAGGTTACCAGTGGGAGATGAGGACCAGCAAGAGCTTTCAGGGCTGGTACCTTTAGTGTAGGAGCAATCACTGGACGTTCGCAATTTCGGTGTTGAGCTCTGACTTGAATTAGCCAAAGGAAGCGATGATACGTCTGGACCTTTGAGTGTCTTAACAAGTTCAGAGCCCAGGTGTTTGTGGTTCGTTTGAGAGGTTACCAGTGGGAGATGAGGACCAGCAAGAGCTTTCAGGGCTGGCACCTTTAGTGTAGGAGCAATCGCTGGACGTTCGCAATTTCGGTGTAGGGCTCTGGCCAGATTGAGCAGGAGAGGCTGTGTACGTTGGAAGTTTTAGTAGCCAAAACAAGTTCAGAGCCCAAGTGTTTGTAGTTCGTTTGAGAGGTTACCAGTGGGAGATGAGGACCAGCAAGAGCTTTCAGGGCTGGCACCTTTAGTGTAGGAGCAATCGCTGGACGTTCGCAATTTCGTTGTAGAGCTCTGGCCAGATTGAGGAGGAGAGGCTGTGTACGTTGGAAGTTTTAGTAGCCTAAACAAGTTCAGAGCCCAAGTGTCTGTGGTTCGTTTGAGAGGTTACCAGTGGGAGATGAGGACCAGCAAGAGCTTTCAGGGCTGGCACCTTTAGTGTAGGAGCAATCGCTGGACGTTCACAATGTCGGTGTCGAGCTCTGACCTGAATTAGCGAAAGGAAGCGATGATACGTCTGGACCTTTGAGTGTCTAAACAAGTTCAGAGCCCAAGTGTTTGTGGTTCGTTTGAGAGGTTACCAGTGGGAGATGAGGACCAGCAAGAGCTTTCAGGGCTGGCACCTTTAGTGTAGGAGCAATCGCTGGACGTTCACAATGTCGTTGTCGAGCTCTGACCTGAATTAGCGAAAGGAAGCGATGATACGTCTGGACCTTTGAGTGTCTAAACAAGTTCAGAGCCCAAGTGTTTGTGGTTCGTTTGAGAGGTTACCAGTGGGAGATGAGGACCACAAAGAGCTTTCAGGGCTGGCACCTTTAGTGTAGGAGCAATCGCTGGACGTTCACAATG
Organism: Gavia stellata; assembly: GCF_030936135.1. Classification (NCBI taxonomy): domain Eukaryota; kingdom Metazoa; phylum Chordata; class Aves; order Gaviiformes; family Gaviidae; genus Gavia; species Gavia stellata. Next base: position 31,202 of record NW_026776983.1, read on the forward strand.
TCGGTGTCGAGCTCTGACCTGAATTAGCGAAAGGAAGCGATGATACGTCTGGACCTTTGAGAGTCTAAACAAGTTCAGAGGCCAAATGTTTGTGGTTCGTTTGAGAGGTTACCAGTGGGAGATGAGGACCAGCAAGAGCTTTCAGGGCTGGCACCTTTAGTGTAGGAGCAATCGCTGGACGTTCGCAATTTCGGTGTAGGGCTCTGGCCAGATTGAGGAGGAGAGGCTTTGTACGTTGGGAGTTTTAGTAGCCAAAAGAATTTCAGAGCCCAAGTGTTTGTGGTTCGTTTGAGAGGTTACCAGTGGGAGATGAGGACCAGCAAGAGCTTTCAGGGCTGGCACCTTTAGTGTAGGAGCAATCGCTGTACGTTCGCAATTTCGGTGTAGGGCTCTGGCCAGATTGATCAGGAGAGGCTGTGTACGTTGGAAGTTTTAGTAGCCAAAACAAGTTCAGAGCCCAAGTGTTTGTAGTTCGTTTGAGAGGTTACCAGTGGGAGATGAGGACCAGCAAGAGCTTTCAGGGCTGGCACCTTTAGTGTAGGAGCAATCGCTGGACGTTCGCAATTTCGGTGTAGAGCTCTGGCCAGATTGAGGAGGAGAGGCTGTGTACGTTGGAAGTTTTAGTAGCCTAAACGAGTTCAGAGGCCATGTGTTTGTGGTTCGTTTGAGAGGTTACCAGTGGGAGATGAGGACCAGCAAGAGCTTTCAGGGCTGGCACCTTTAGTGTAGGAGCAATCGCTGGACGTTCACAATGTCGGTGTCGAGCTCTGACCTGAATTAGCGAAAGGAAGCGATGATACGTCTGGACCTTTGAGTGTCTAAACAAGTTCAGAGCCCAAGTGTTTGTGGTTCGTTTGAGAGGTTACCAGTGGGAGATGAGGACCAGCAAGAGCTTTCAGGGCTGGCACCTTTAGTGTAGGAGCAATCGCTGGACGTTCACAGTGTCGTTGTCGAGCTCTGACCTGAATTAGCGAAAGGAAGCGATGATACGTCTGGACCTTTGAGTGTCTAAACAAGTTCAGAGCCCAAGTGTTTGTGGTTCGTTTGAGAGGTTACCAATGGGAGATGAGGACCAGCAAGAGGTTTCAGGGCTGGCACCTTTAGTGTAGGAGCAATTGCTGGACGTTCATAATTTCAGTGTAGAGCTCTGGCCAGATTGAGTAGGAGAGGCTGTGTACTTTGGAAGTTTTAGTAGCCTAAACAAGTTCAGAGCCCAAGTGTTTGTGGTTTGTTTGAGAGGTTACCAGTGGGAGATGAGGACCAGCAAGAGCTTTCAGGGCTGGTACCTTTAGTGTAGGAGCAATCACTGGACGTTCGCAATTTCGGTGTTGAGCTCTGGCTTGAATTAGCCAAAGGAAGCGATGATACTTCTGGACCTTTGAGTGTCTTAACAAGTTCAGAGCCCAAATGTTTGTGGTTCGTTTGAGAGGTTACCAGTGGGAGATGAGGACCAGCAAGAGCTTTCAGGGCTGGCACCTCTAGTGTAGGAGCAATCGCTGGACGTTCGCAATTTCGGTGTAGGGCTCTGGCCATATTGAGGAGGAGAGGCTTTGTACGCTGGGAGTTTTAGTAGCCAAAAGAATTTCAGAGCCCAAGTGTTTGTGGTTCGTTTGAGAGGTTACCAGTGGGAGATGAGGACCAGCAAGAGCTTTCAGGGCTGGCACCTTTAGTGTAGGAGCAATCGCTGGACGTTCGCAATTTCGATGTAGGGCTCTGGCCAGATTGATCAGGAGAGGCTGTGTACGTTGGAAGTTTTAGTAGCCAAAACAAGTTCAGAGCCCAAGTGTTTGTAGTTCGTTTGAGAGGTTACCAGTGGGAGATGAGGACCAGCAAGAGCTTTCAGGGCTGGCACCTTTAGTGTAGGAGCAATCACTGGACGTTCGCAATTTCGGTGTAGAGCTCTGGCCAGATTGAGGAGGAGAGGCTGTGTACGTTGGAAGTTTTAGTAGCCTAAACAAGTTCAGAGGCCATGTGTTTGTGGTTCGTTTGAGAGGTTACCAGTGGGAGATGAGGACCAGCAAGAGCTTTCAGGGCTGGCACCTTTAGTGTAGGAGCAATCGCTGGACGTTCACAATGTCGGTGTCGAGCTCTGACCTGAATTAGCGAAAGGAAGCGATGATACGTCTGGACCTTTGAGTGTCTAAACAAGTTCAGAGCCCAAGTGTTTGTGGTTCGTTTGAGAGGTTACCAGTGGGAGATGAGGACCAGCAAGAGCTTTCAGGGCTGGCACCTTTAGTGTAGGAGCAATCGCTGGACGTTCACAATTTCGGTGTAGGGCTCTGGCCAGGTTGAGGAGGAGAGGCTTTGTACGTTGGGAGTTTTAGTAGCCAAAAGAATTTCAGAGGCCAAGTGTTTGTGGTTCGTTTGAGAGGTTACCAGTGGGAGATGAGGACCAGCAAGAGCTTTCAGGGCTGGCACCTTTAGTGTAGGAGCAATTGCTGGACGTTCACAATGTCGGTGTCGAGCTCTGGCCAGATTGAGGAGGAGAGGCTGTGTACGTTGGAAGGTTTAGTAGCCTAAACAAGTTCAGAGCCCAAGTGTTTGTGGTTCGTTTGAGAGGTTACCAGTGGGAGATGAGGACCAGCAAGAGCTTTCAGGGCTGGCACCTTTAGTGTAGGAGCAATCGCTGGACGTTCACAATGTCGGTGTCGAGCTCTGACCTGAATTAGCGAAAGGAAGCGATGATACGTCTGGACCTTTGAGTGTCTAAACAAGTTCAGAGCCCAAGTGTTTGTGGTTCGTTTGAGAGGTTACCAGTGGGAGATGAGGACCAGCAAGAGCTTTCAGGGCTGGCACCTTTAGTGTAGGAGCAATCGCTGGACGTTCACAATGTTGGTGTTGAGCTCTGACATGAATTAGCGAAAGGAAGCGATGATACGTCTGGACCTTTTAGAGTCCAAGCAAGTTCAGAGCCCAAGTGTTTGTGGTTCGTTTGAGAGGTTACCAGTGGGAGATGAGGACCAGCAAGAGCTTTCAGGGCTGGCACCTTTAGTGTAGGAGCAATCGCTGGACGTTCGCAATGTCGGTGTCGAGCTCTGACCTGAATTAGCGAAAGGAAGCGATGATACGTCTGGACCTTTGAGAGTCTAAACAAGTTCAGAGCCCAAATGTTTGTGGTTCGTTTGAGAGGTTACCAGTGGGAGATGAGGACCAGCAAGAGCTTTCAGGGCTGGCACCTCTAGTGTAGGAGCAATCGCTGGACGTTCGCAATTTCGGTGTAGGGCTCTGGCCAGATTGAGGAGGAGAGGCTTTGTACGTTGGGAGTTTTAGTAGCCAAAAGAATTTCAGAGCCCAAGTGTTTGTGGTTCGTTTGAGAGGTTACCAGTGGGAGATGAGGACCAGCAAGAGCTTTCAGGGCTGGCACCTTTAGTGTAGGAGCAATCGCTGGACGTTCGCAATTTCGGTGTAGAGCTCTTTCCAGATTGAGGAGGAGAGGCTGTGTACGTTGGAAGTTTTAGTAGCCTAAACAAGTTCAGAGGCCATGTGTTTGTGGTTCGTTTGAGAGGTTACCAGTGGGAGATGAGGACCAGCAAGAGCTTTCAGGGCTGGCACCTTTAGTGTAGGAGCAATCGCTGGACGTTCACAATGTCGGTGTCGAGCTCTGACCTGAATTAGCGAAAGGAAGCGATGATACATCTGGACCTTTGAGTGTCTAAACAAGTTCAGAGCCCAAGTGTTTGTGGTTCGTTTGAGAGGTTACCAGTGGGAGATGAGGACCAGCAAGAGCTTTCAGGGCTGGCACCTTTAGTGTAGGAGCAATCGCTGGACGTTCACAATGTCGGTGTCGAGCTCTGACCTGAATTAGCGAAAGGAAGCGATGATACGTCTGGACCTTTGAGTGTCTAAACAAGTTCAGAGGCCAAGTGTTTGTGGTTCGTTTGAGAGGTTACCAGTGGGAGATGAGGACCAGCAAGAGCTTTCAGGGCTGGCACCTTTAGTGTAGGAGCAATCGCTGGACGTTCACAATGTCGTTGTCGAGCTCTGACCTGAATTAGCGAAAGGAAGCGATGATACGTCTGGACCTTTGAGTGTCTAAACAAGTTCAGAGCCCAAGTGTTTGTGGTTCGTTTGAGAGGTTACCAGTGGGAGATGAGGACCAGCAAGAGCTTTCAGGGCTGGCACCTTTAGTGTAGGAGCAATCGCTGGACGTTCGCAATTTCGGTGTAGGGTTCTGGCCAGATTGATCAGGAGAGGCTGTGTACGTTGGAAGTTTTAGTAGCCTAAACAAGTTCAGAGCCCAAGTGTTTGTGGTTCATTTGAGAGGTTACCAGTGGGAGATGAGGACCAGCAAGAGCTTTCAGGGCTGGCACCTTTAGTGTAGGAGCAATCGCTGGACGTTCGCAATTTCGTTGTAGAGCTCTGGCCAGATTGAGGAGGAGAGGCTGTGTACGTTGCAAGTTTTAGTAGCCTAAACAAGTTCAGAGCCCAAGTGTTTGTGGTTCGTTTGAGAGGTTACCAGTGGTAGATGAGGACCAGCAAGAGCTTTCAGGGCTGGCACCTTTAGTGTAGGAGCAATCGCTGGACGTTCACAATGTCGGTGTCGAGGTCTGACCTGAATTAGCGAAAGGAAGCGATGATACGTCTGGACCTTTGAGTGTCTAAACAATTTCAGAGCCCAAGTGTTTGTGGTTCGTTTGAGAGGTTACCAGTGGGAGATGAGGACCAGCAAGAGCTTTCAGGGCTGGCACCTTTAGTGTAGGAGCAATCGCTGGACGTTCACAATGTCGTTGTCGAGCTCTGACCTGAATTAGCGAAAGGAAGCGATGATACGTCTGGACCTTTGAGTGTCTAAACAAGTTCAGAGCCCAAGTGTTTGTGGTTCGTTTGAGAGGTTACCAGTGGGAGATGAGGACCAGCAAGAGCTTTCAGGGCTGGCACTTTTAGTGTAGGAGCAATCGCTGGACTTTCGTAATTTCGGTGTAGAGCCCTGGCCAGATTGAGCAGGAGAGGCTGTGTACTTTGGAAGTTTTAGTAGCCTAAACAAGTTCAGAGCCCAAGTGTTTGTGGTTCGTTTGAGAGGTTACCAGTGGGAGATGAGGACCAGCAAGAGCTTTCAGGGCTGGCACCTTTAGTGTAGGAGCAATCGCTGGACGTTCACAATGTCGGTGTCGAGCTCTGACCTGAATTAGCGAAATGAAGCGATGATACGTCTGGACCTTTGAGTGTCTAAACAAGTTCAGAGCCCAAGTGTTTGTGGTTCGTTTGAGAGGTTACCAGTGGGAGATGAGGACCAGCAAGAGCTTTCAGGGCTGGCACCTTTAGTGTAGGAGCAATCACTGGACGTTCACAATGTTGGTGTTGAGCTCTGACATGAATTAGCGAAAGGAAGCGATGATACGTCTGGACCTTTGAGAGTCTAAACAAGTTCAGAGCCCAAGTGTTTGTGGTTCGTTTGAGAGGTTACCAGTTGGGGATGAGGACCAGCAAGAGCTTTCAGGGCTGGCACCTTTAGTGTAGGAGCTATCGCTGGACGTTCGCAATGTCGGTGTCGAGCTCTGACCTGAATTAGCGAAAGGAAGCGATGATACGTCTGGACCTTTGAGTGTCTAAACAAGTTCAGAGCCCAAGTGTTTGTGGTTCGTTTGAGAGGTTACCAGTGGGAGATGAGGACCAGCAAGAGCTTTCAGGGCTGGCACCTTTAGTGTAGGAGCAATCGCTGGACGTTCACAATGTCGGTGTCGAGCTCTGACCTGAATTAGCGAAAGGAAGCGATGATACGTCTGGACCTTTGAGAGTCTAAACAAGTTCAGAGCCCAAATGTTTGTGGTTTGTTTGAGAGATTACCAGTGGGAGATGAGGACCAGCAAGAGCTTTCAGGGCTGGCACCTTTAGTGTAGGAGCAATCGCTGGACGTTCACAATTTCGGTGTAGGGCTCTGGCCAGATTGAGGAGGAGAGGCTTTGTACGTTGGGAGTTTTAGTAGCCAAAAGAATTTCAGAGCCCAAGTGTTTGTGGTTCGTTTGAGAGGTTACCAGTGGGAGATGAGGACCAGCAAGAGCTTTCAGGGCTGGCACCTTTAGTGTAGGAGCAATCGCTGGACGTTCGCAATTTCGGTGTAGGGCTCTGGCCAGATTGAGCAGGAGAGGCTGTGTACGTTGGAAGTTTTAGTAGCCAAAACAAATTCAGAGCCCAAGTGTTTGTAGTTCGTTTGAGAGGTTACCAGTGGGAGATGAGGACCAGCAAGAGCTTTCAGGGCTGGCACCTTTAGTGTAGGAGCAATCGCTGGACGTTCGCAATTTCGTTGTAGAGCTCTGGCCAGATTGAGGAGGAGAGGCTGTGTACGTTGGAAGTTTTAGTAGCCTAAACAAGTTCAGAGCCCAAGTGTCTGTGGTTCGTTTGAGAGGTTACCAGTGGGAGATGAGGACCAGCAAGAGCTTTCAGGGCTGGCACCTTTAGTGTAGGAGCAATCGCTGGACGTTCACAATGTCGGTGTCGAGCTCTGACCTGAATTAGCGAAAGGAAGCGATGATACGTCTGGACCTTTGAGTGTCTAAACAAGTTCAGAGCCCAAGTGTTTGTGGTTCGTTTGAGAGGTTACCAGTGGGAGATGAGGACCAGCAAGAGCTTTCAGGGCTGGCACCTTTAGTGTAGGAGCAATCGCTGGACGTTCACAATGTCGGTGTCGAGCTCTGACCTGAATTAGCGAAAGGAAGCGATGATACGTCTGGACCTTTGAGTGTCTAAACAAGTTCAGAGGCCAAGTGTTTGTGGTTCGTTTGAGAGGTTACCAGTGGGAGATGAGGACCAGCAAGAGCTTTGAGGGCTGGCACCTTTAGTGTAGGAGCAATCGCTGGACGTTCACAATGTCGGTGTCGAGCTCTGACCTGAATTAGCGAAAGGAAGCGATGATACGTCTGGACCTTTGAGAGTCTAAACAAGTTCAGAGCCCAAGTGTTTGTGGTTCGTTTGAGAGGTTACCAGTGGGAGATGAGGACCAGCAAGAGCTTTCAGGGCTGGCACCTCTAGTGTAGGAGCAATCGCTGGACGTTCGCAATTTCGGTGTAGGGCTCTGGCCAGATTGAGGAGGAGAGGCTTTGTACGTTGGGAGTTTTAGTAGCCAAAAGAATTTCAGAGCCCAAGTGTTTGTGGTTCGTTTGAGAGGTTACCAGTGGGAGATGAGGACCAGCAAGAGCTTTCAGGGCTGGCACCTTTAGTGTAGGAGCAATCACTGGACGTTCGCAATTTCGGTGTAGGGCTCTGGCCAGATTGAGCAGGAGAGGCTGTGTACGTTGGAAGTTTTAGTAGCCAAAACAAGTTCAGAGCCCAAGTGTTTGTAGTTCGTTTGAGAGGTTACCAGTGGGAGATGAGGACCAGCAAGAGCTTTCAGGGCTGGCACCTTTAGTGTAGGAGCAATCGCTGGACGTTCGCAATTTCGGTGTAGAGCTCTGGCCAGATTGAGGAGGAGAGGCTGTGTACGTTGGAAGTTTTAGTAGCCTAAACAAGTTCAGAGGCCATGTGTTTGTGGTTCGTTTGAGAGGTTACCAGTGGGAGATGAGGACCAGCAAGAGCTTTCAGGGCTGGCACCTTTAGTGTAGGAGCAATCGCTGGACGTTCACAATGTCGGTGTCGAGCTCTGACCTGAATTAGCGAAAGGAAGCGATGATACGTCTGGACCTTTGAGTGTCTAAACAAGTTCAGAGCCCAAGTGTTTGTGGTTCGTTTGAGAGGTTACCAGTGGGAGATGAGGACCAGCAAGAGCTTTCAGGGCTGGCACCTTTAGTGTAGGAGCAATCGCTGGACGTTCACAATGTCGTTGTCGAGCTCTGACCTGAATTAGCGAAAGGAAGCGATGATACGTCTGGACCTTTGAGTGTCTAAACAAGTTCAGAGGCCAAGTGTTTGTGGTTCGTTTGAGAGGTTACCAGTGGGAGATGAGGACCAGCAAGAGCTTTCAGGGCTGGCACCTTTAGTGTAGGAGCAATCGCTGGACGTTCACAATGTCGGTGTCGAGCTCTGACCTGAATTAGCGAAAGGAAGCGATGATACGTCTGGACCTTTGAGAGTCTAAACAAGTTCAGAGCCCAAGTGTTTGTGGTTCGTTTGAGAGGTTACCAGTGGGAGATGAGGACCAGCAAGAGCTTTCAGGGCTGGCACCTTTAGTGTAGGAGCAATCGCTGGACGTTCGCAATTTCGGTGTAGGGCTCTGGCCAGATTGAGGAGGAGAGGCTTTGTACGTTGGGAGTTTTAGTAGCCAAAAGAATTTCAGAGCCCAAGTGTTTGCGGTTCGTTTGAGAGGTTACCAGTGGGAGATGAGGACCAGCAAGAGCTTTCAGGGCTGGCACCTTTAGTGTAGGAGCAATCGCTGGACGTTCGCAATTTCGGTGTAGGGCTCTGGCCAGATTGAGCAGGAGAGGCTGTGTACGTTGGAAGTTTTAGTAGCCAAAACAAGTTCAGAGCCCAAGTGTTTGTAGTTCGTTTGAGAGGTTACCAGTGGGAGATGAGGACCAGCAAGAGCTTTCAGGGCTGGCACCTTTAGTGTAGGAGCAATCGCTGGACGTTCGCAATTTCGTTGTAGAGCTCTGGCCAGATTGAGGAGGAGAGGCTGTGTACGTTGGAAGTTTTAGTAGCCTAAACAAGTTCAGAGCCCAAGTGTCTGTGGTTCGTTTGAGAGGTTACCAGTGGGAGATGAGGACCAGCAAGAGCTTTCAGGGCTGGCACCTTTAGTGTAGGAGCAATCGCTGGACGTTCACAATGTCGGTGTCGAGCTCTGACCTGAATTAGCGAAAGGAAGCGATGATACGTCTGGACCTTTGAGTGTCTAAACAAGTTCAGAGCCCAAGTGTTTGTGGTTCGTTTGAGAGGTTACCAGTGGGAGATGAGGACCAGCAAGAGCTTTCAGGGCTGGCACCTTTAGTGTAGGAGCAATCGCTGGACGTTCACAATGTCGGTGTCGAGCTCTGACCTGAATTAGCGAAAGGAAGCGATGATACGTCTGGACCTTTGAGTGTCTAAACAAGTTCAGAGCCCAAGTGTTTGTGGTTCGTTTGAGAGGTTACCAGTGGGAGATGAGGACCAGCAAGAGCTTTCAGGGCTGGCACCTTTAGTGTAGGAGCAATCGCTGGACGTTCACAATGTCGGTGTCGAGCTCTGACCTGAATTAGCGAAAGGAAGCGATGATACGTCTGGACCTTTGAGAGTCTAAACAAGTTCAGAGCCCAAATGTTTGTGGTTCGTTTGAGAGGTTACCAGTGGGAGATGAGGACCAGCAAGAGCTTTCAGGGCTGGCACCTCTAGTGTAGGAGCAATCGCTGGACGTTCGCAATTTCGGTGTAGGGCTCTGGCCAGATTGAGCAGGAGAGGCTTTGTACGTTGGGAGTTTTAGTAGCCAAAAGAATTTCAGAGCCCAAGTGTTTGTGGTTCGTTTGAGAGGTTACCAGTGGGAGATGAGGACCAGCAAGAGCTTTCAGGGCTGGCACCTTTAGTGTAGGAGCAATCGCTGGACGTTCGCAATTTCGGTGTAGGGCTCTGACCAGATTGATCAGGAGAGGCTGTGTAAGTTGGAAGTTTTAGTAGCCTAAAAAAGTTCAGAGGCCATGTGTTTGTGGTTCGTTTGAGAGGTTACCAGTGGGAGATGAGGACCAGCAAGAGCTTTCAGGGCTGGCACCTTTAGTGTAGGAGCAATCGCTGGACGTTCACAATGTCGGTGTCGAGCTCTGACCTGAATTAGCGAAAGGAAGCGATGATACGTCTGGACCTTTGAGTGTCTAAACAAGTTCAGAGCCCAAGTGTTTGTGGTTCGTTTGAGAGGTTACCAGTGGGAGATGAGGACCAGCAAGAGCTTTCAGGGCTGGCACCTTTAGTGTAGGAGCAATCGCTGGACGTTCACAATGTCGTTGTCGAGCTCTGACCTGAATTAGCGAAAGGAAGCGATGATACGTCTGGACCTTTGAGTGTCTAAACAAGTTCAGAGCCCAAGTGTTTGTGGTTCGTTTGAGAGGTTACCAGTGGGAGATGAGGACCAGCAAGAGCTTTCAGGGCTGGCACCTTTAGTGTAGGAGCAATCGCTGGACGTTCACAATGTCGGTGTCGAGCTCTGACCTGAATTAGCGAAAGGAAGCGATGATACGTCTGGACCTTTGAGTGTCTAAACAAGTTCAGAGCCCAAGTGTTTGTGGTTCGTTTGAGAGGTTACCAGTGGGAGATGAGGACCAGCAAGAGCTTTCAGGGCTGGCACCTTTAGTGTAGGAGCAATCGCTGGACGTTCACAATGTCGTTGTCGAGCTCTGACCTGAATTAGCTAAAGGAAGCGATGATACGTCTGGACCTTTGAGAGTCTAAACAAGTTCAGAGGCCAAGTGTTTGTGGTTCGTTTGAGAGGTTACCAGTGGGAGATGAGGACCAGCAAGAGCTTTCAGGGCTGGCACCTTTAGTGTAGGAACAATCGCTGGACGTTCACAATGTCGGTGTCGAGCTCTGACCTGAATTAGCGAAAGGAAGCGATGATACGTCTGGACCTTTGAGTGTCTAAACAAGTTCAGAGCCCAAGTGTTTGTGGTTCGTTTGAGAGGTTACCAGTGGGAGATGAGGACCAGCAAGAGCTTTCAGGGCTGGCACCTTTAGTGTAGGAGCAATCGCTGGACGTTCGCAATGTCGGTGTCGAGCTCTGACCTGCATTAGAGAAAGGAAGCGATGATACGTCTGGACCTTTGAGAGTCTAAACAAGTTCAGAGCCCAAGTGGTTGTGGTTCGTTTGAGAGGTTAGCAGTGGGAGATGAGGACCAGCAAGAGCTTTCAGGGCTGGCACCTTTAGTGTAGGAGCAATCGCTGGACGTTCACAATTTCGGTGTAGGGCTCTGGCCAGATTGAGGAGGAGAGGCTTTGTATGTTGGGAGTTTTAGTAGCCAAAAGAATTTCAGAGCCCAAGTGTTTGTGGTTCGTTTGAGAGGTTACCAGTGGGAGATGAGGACCAGCAAGAGCTTTCAGGGCTGGCACCTTTAGTGTAGGAGCAATCGCTGGACGTTCGCAATTTCGGTGTAGGGCTCCTGCCAGATTGATCAGGAGAGGCTGTGTACGTTGGAAGTTTTAGTAGCCTAAAAAAGTTCAGAGCCCAAGTGTTTGTGGTTCGTTTGAGAGGTTACCAGTGGGAGATGAGGACCAGCAAGAGCTTTCAGGGCTGGCACCTTTAGTGTAGGAGCAATCGCTGGACGTTCGCAATTTCGTTGTAGAGCTCTGGCCAGATTGAGGAGGAGAGGCTGTGTACGTTGCAAGTTTTAGTAGCCTAAACAAGTTCAGAGCCCAAGTGTTTGTGGTTCGTTTGAGAGGTTACCAGTGGGAGATGAGGACCAGCAAGAGCTTTCAGGGCTGGCACCTTTAGTGTAGGAGCAATCGCTGGACGTTCACAATGTCGGTGTTGAGCTCTGACAAGAATTAGCGAAAGGAAGCGATGATACGTCTGGACCTTTGAGTGTCTAAACAATTTCAGAGCCCAAGTGTTTGTGGTTCGTTTGAGAGGTTACCAGTGGGAGATGAGGACCAGCAAGAGCTTTCAGGGCTGGCACCTTTAGTGTAGGAGCAATCGCTGGACGTTCGCAATTTCGGTGTAGGGCTCTGGCCAGATTGAGCAGGAGAGGCTGTGTACGTTGGAAGTTTTAGTAGCCTAAACAAGTTCAGAGCCCAAGTGTTTGTGGTTCGTTTGAGAGGTTACCAGTGGGAGATGAGGACCAGCAAGAGCTTTCAGGGCTGGCACCTTTAGTGTAGGAGCAATCGCTGGACGTTCGCAATTTCGGTGTAGAGCTCTGGCCAGATTGAGCAGGAGAGGCTGTGTACGTTGGAAGTTTTAGTAGCCTAAACAAGTTCAGAGCCCAAGTGTTTGTGGTTCGTTTGAGAGGTTACCAGTGGGAGATGAGGACCAGCAAGAGCTTTCAGGGCTGGCACCTTTAGTGTAGGAGCAATCGCTGGACGTTCACAATGTCGGTGTCGAGCTCTTACCTGAATTAGCGAAAGGAAGCGATGATACGTCTGGACCTTTGAGTGTCTAAACAAGTTCAGAGGCCAAGTGTTTGTGGTTCGTTTGAGAGGTTACCAGTGGGAGATGAGGACCAGCAAGAGCTTTCAGGGCTGGCACCTTTAGTGTAGGAGCAATCGCTGGACGTTCACAATGTCGGTGTCGAGCTCTGACCTGAATTAGCGAAAGGAAGCGATGATACGTCTGGACCTTTGAGAGTCTAAACAAGTTCAGAGCCCAAGTGTTTGTGGTTCGTTTGAGAGGTTACCAGTGGGAGATGAGGACCAGCAAGAGCTTTCAGGGCTGGCACCTTTAGTGTAGGAGCAATCGCTGGACGTTCACAATTTCGGTGTAGGGTTCTGGCCAGATTGAGGAGGAGAGGCTTTGTACGTTGGGAGTTTTAGTAGCCAAAAGAATTTCAGAGCCCAAGTGTTTGTGGTACGTTTGAGAGGTTACCAGTGGGAGATGAGGACCAGCAAGAGCTTTCAGGGCTGGCACCTTTAGTGTAGGAGCAATCACTGGACGTTCGCAATTTCGGTGTAGGGCTCTGGCCAGTTTGAGCAGGAGAGGCTGTGTACGTTGGAAGTTTTAGTAGCCTAAACAAGTTCAGAGCCCAAGTGTTTGTGGTTCGTTTGAGAGTTTACCAGTGGGAGATGAGGACCAGCAAGAGCTTTCAGGGCTGGCACCTTTAGTGTAGGAGCAATCGCTGGACGTTCGCAATTTCGGTGTTGAGCTCTGGCCAGATTGAGCAGGAGAGGCTGTGTACGTTGGAAGTTTTAGTAGCCAAAACAAGTTCAGAGCCCAAGTGTTTGTGGTTCGTTTGAGAGGTTACCAGTGGGAGATGAGGACCAGCAAGAGCTTTCAGGGCTGGCACCTTTAGTGTAAGATCAATTGCTGGACGTTCACAATGTCGGTGTTGAGATCTGACCTGAATTAGCAAAAAGAAGCGATGATACGTCTGGACCTTTGAGTGTCTAAACAAGTTCAGAGCCCAAGTGGTTGTGGTTCGTTTGAGAGGTTAGCAGTGGGAGATGAGGACCAGCAAGAGCTTTCAGGGCTGGCACCTTTAGTGTAGGAGCAATCGCTGGACGTTCGCAATTTCGTTGTAGAGCTCTGGCCAGATTGAGGAGGAGAGGCTGTGTACGTTGGAAGTTTTAGTAGCCAAAACAAGTTCAGAACCCAAGTGTTTGTAGTTCGTTTGAGAGGTTACCAGTGGGAGATGAGGACCAGCAAGAGCTTTCAGGGCTGGCACCTTTAGTGTAGGAGCAATTGCTGGACGTTCGCAATTTCGGTGTTGAGCTCTGACCTGAATTAGCGAAAGGAAGCGATGATACGTCTGGACCTTTGAGTGTCTAAACAAGTTCAGAGCCCAAGTGTTTGTGGTTCGTTTGAGAGGTTACCAGTGGGAGATGAGGACCAGCAAGAGCTTTCAGGGCTTGCACCTTTAGTGTAGGGGCAATAGCTGGACGTTCGAAATTTCGGTGTAGGGCTCTGGCCAGATTGAGCAGGAAAGGCTGTGTACGTTGGAAGTTATAGTAGCCTAAAAAAGTTCAGAGGCCAAGTGTTTGTGGTTCGTTTGAGAGGTTACCAGTGGGAGATGAGGACCAGCAAGAGCTTTCAGGGCTGGCACCTTTAGTGTAGGAGCAATCGCTGGACGTTCGCAATTTCGGTGTTGAGCTCTGACATGAATTAGTGAAACGAAGCGATGATACGTCTGGGCCTTTGAGTGTCTAAACATGTTCAGAGCCCAAGTGTTTAAGGTTCGTTTGAGAGGTTACCAGTGGGAGATGAGGACCAGCAAGAGCTTTCAGGGCTGGCACCTTTAGTGTAGGAGCAATCGCTGGACGTTCGCAATTTCGGTGTTGAGCTCTGGCCAGATTGAGCAGGAGAGGCTGTGTACGTTGGAAGTTTTAGTAGCCTAAACAAGTTCAGAGCCCAAGTGTTTGTGGTTCGTTTGAGAGGTTACCAGTGGGAGATGAGGACCAGCAAGAGCTTTCAGGGCTGGCACCTTTAGTGTAGGAGCAATCGCTGGACGTTCGCAATTTCGGTGTAGGGCTCTGGCCAGATTGAGCAGGAGAGGCTGTGTACATTGGAAGTTTTAGTAGCCTAAACAAGTTCAGAGGCCAAGTGTTTGTGGTTCGTTTGAGAGGTTACCAGTGGGAGATGAGGACCAGCAAGAGCTTTCAGGGCTGGCACCTTTAGTGTAGGAGCAATCACTGGACGTTCGCAATTTCAGTGTTGAGCTCTGACAAGAATTAGCGAAAGGAAGCGATGATACGTCTGGACCTTTGAGTGTCTAAGCAAGTTCAGAGCCGAAGTGTTTGTGGTTCGTTTGAGAGGTTACCAGTGGGAGATGAGGACCAGCAAGAGCTTTCAGGGCTGGCACCTTTAGTGTAGGAGCCATCGCTGGACGTTCGCAATTTCGGTGTTGAGCTCTGGCCAGATTGAGCAGGAGAGGCTGTGTACGTTGGAAGTTTTAGTAGCCTAAACAAGTTCAGAGCCCAAGTGTTTGTAGTTCGTTTGAGAGGTTACCAGTGGGAGATGAGGACCAGCAAGAGCTTTCAGGGCTGGCACCTTTAGTGTAGGAGCAATCGCTGGACGTTCGCAATTTCGGTGTTGAGCTCTGGCCAGATTGAGCAGGAGAGGCTGTGTACGTTGGAAGTTTTAGTAGCCTAAACAAGTTCAGAGGCCAAGTGTTTGTGGTTCGTTTGAGAGGTTACCAGTGGGAGATGAGGACCAGCAAGAGCTTTCAGGGCTGGCACCTTTAGTGTAGGAGCAATCGCTGGACGTTCAAAATGTCGCTGTCGAGCTCTGACCTGAATTAGCGAAAGGAAGCGATGATACGTCTGGACCTTTGAGTGTCTAAACAAGTTCAGAGCCCAAGTGTTTGTGGTTCGTTTGAGAGGTTACCAGTGGGAGATGAGGACCAGCAAGAGCTTTCAGGGCTGGCACCTTTAGTGTAGGAGCAATTGCTGGACGTTCGCAATTTCGGTGTTGAGCTCTGACCTGAATTAGCGAAAGGAAGCGATGATACGTCTGGACCTTTGAGTGTCTAAACAAGTTCAGAGCCCAAGTGTTTGTGGTTCGTTTGAGAGGTTACCAGTGGGAGATGAGGACCAGCAAGAGCTTTCAGGGCTTGCACCTTTAGTGTAGGAGCAAGCGCTGGACGTTCGCAATTTCGGTGTTGAGCTCTGACATGAATTAGTGAAACGAAGCGATGATACGTCTGGGCCTTTGAGTGTCTAAACATGTTCAGAGCCCAAGTGGTTGTGGTTCGTTTGAGAGGTTAGCAGTGGGAGATGAGGACCAGCAAGAGCTTTCAGGGCTGGCACCTTTAGTGTAGGAGCAATCGCTGGACGTTCGCAATTTCGGTGTTGAGCTCTGGCCAGATTGAGCAGGAGAGGCTGTGTACGTTGGAAGTTGTAGTAGCCTAAACAAGTTCAGATCCCAGGTGTTTGTGGTTCGTTTGAGAGGTTACCAGTGGGAGATGAGGACCAGCAAGAGCTTTCAGGGCTGGCACCTTTAGTGTAGGAGCAATCGCTGGACGTTCACAATGTCGGTGTCGAGCTCTGACCTGAATTAGCGAAAGGAAGCGATGATACGTCTGGACCTTTGAGAGTCTAAACAAGTTCAGAGCCCAAGTGTTTGTGGTTCGTTTGAGAGGTTACCAGTGGGAGATGAGGACCAGCAAGAGCTTTCAGGGCTGGCACCTTTAGTGTAGGAGCAATCGCTGGACGTTCGCAATTTCGGTGTAGGGCTCCTGCCAGATTGATCAGGAGAGGCTGTGTACGTTGGAAGTTTTAGTAGCCTAAAAAAGTTCAGAGCGCAAGTGTTTGTGGTTCGTTTGAGAGGTTACCAGTGGGAGATGAGGACCAGCAAGAGCTTTCAGGGCTGGCACCTTTAGTGTAGGAGCAATCGCTGGACGTTCGCAATTTCGTTGTAGAGCTCTGGCCAGATTGAGGAGGAGAGGCTGTGTACGTTGCAAGTTTTAGTAGCCTAAACAAGTTCAGAGCCCAAGTGTTTGTGGTTCGTTTGAGAGGTTACCAGTGGGAGATGAGGACCAGCAAGAGCTTTCAGGGCTGGCACCTTTAGTGTAGGAGCAATCGCTGGACGTTCACAATGTCGGTGTTGAGCTCTGACAAGAATTAGCGAAAGGAAGCGATGATACGTCTGGACCTTTGAGTGTCTAAACAATTTCAGAGCCCAAGTGTTTGTGGTTCGTTTGAGAGGTTACCAGTGGGAGATGAGGACCAGCAAGAGCTTTCAGGGCTGGCACCTTTAGTGTAGGAGCAATCGCTGGACGTTCGCAATTTCGGTGTAGGGCTCTGGCCAGATTGAGCAGGAGAGGCTGTGTACGTTGGAAGTTTTAGTAGCCTAAACAAGTTCAGAGCCCAAGTGTTTGTGGTTCGTTTGAGAGGTTACCAGTGGGAGATGAGGACCAGCAAGAGCTTTCAGGGCTGGCACCTTTAGTGTAGGAGCAATCGCTGGACGTTCGCAATTTCGGTGTAGAGCTCTGGCCAGATTGAGCAGGAGAGGCTGTGTACGTTGGAAGTTTTAGTAGCCTAAACAAGTTCAGAGCCCAAGTGTTTGTGGTTCGTTTGAGAGGTTACCAGTGGGAGATGAGGACCAGCAAGAGCTTTCAGGGCTGGCACCTTTAGTGTAGGAGCAATCGCTGGACGTTCACAATGTCGGTGTCGAGCTCTTACCTGAATTAGCGAAAGGAAGCGATGATACGTCTGGACCTTTGAGTGTCTAAACAAGTTCAGAGGCCAAGTGTTTGTGGTTCGTTTGAGAGGTTACCAGTGGGAGATGAGGACCAGCAAGAGCTTTCAGGGCTGGCACCTTTAGTGTAGGAGCAATCGCTGGACGTTCGCAATTTCGGTGTAGGGCTCTGGCCAGATTGAGCAGGAGAGGCTGTGTACGTTGGAAGTTTTAGTAGCCTAAACAAGTTCAGAGCCCAAGTGTTTGTGGTTCGTTTGAGAGTTTACCAGTGGGAGATGAGGACCAGCAAGAGCTTTCAGGGCTGGCACCTTTAGTGTAGGAGCAATCGCTGGACGTTCGCAATTTCGGTGTTGAGCTCTGGCCAGATTGAGCAGGAGAGGCTGTGTACGTTGGAAGTTTTAGTAGCCAAAACAAGTTCAGAGCCCAAGTGTTTGTGGTTCGTTTGAGAGGTTACCAGTGGGAGATGAGGACCAGCAAGAGCTTTCAGGGCTGGCACCTTTAGTGTAAGATCAATTGCTGGACGTTCACAATGTCGGTGTTGAGATCTGACCTGAATTAGCAAAAAGAAGCGATGATACGTCTGGACCTTTGAGTGTCTAAACAAGTTCAGAGCCCAAGTGGTTGTGGTTCGTTTGAGAGGTTAGCAGTGGGAGATGAGGACCAGCAAGAGCTTTCAGGGCTGGCACCTTTAGTGTAGGAGCAATCGCTGGACGTTCGCAATTTCGTTGTAGAGCTCTGGCCAGATTGAGGAGGAGAGGCTGTGTACGTTGGAAGTTTTAGTAGCCAAAACAAGTTCAGAACCCAAGTGTTTGTAGTTCGTTTGAGAGGTTACCAGTGGGAGATGAGGACCAGCAAGAGCTTTCAGGGCTGGCACCTTTAGTGTAGGAGCAATTGCTGGACGTTCGCAATTTCGGTGTTGAGCTCTGACATGAATTAGCGAAAGGAAGCGATGATACGTCTGGACCTTTGAGTGTCTAAACAAGTTCAGAGCCCAAGTGTTTGTGGTTCGTTTGAGAGGTTACCAGTGGGAGATGAGGACCAGCAAGAGCTTTCAGGGCTTGCACCTTTAGTGTAGGGGCAATAGCTGGACGTTCGAAATTTCGGTGTAGGGCTCTGGCCAGATTGAGCAGGAAAGGCTGTGTACGTTGGAAGTTATAGTAGCCTAAAAAAGTTCAGAGCCCAAGTGTTTGTGGTTCGTTTGAGAGGTTACCAGTGGGAGATGAGGACCAGCAAGAGCTTTCAGGGCTGGCACCTTTAGTGTAGGAGCAATCGCTGGACGTTCGCAATTTCGGTGTTGAGCTCTGACATGAATTAGTGAAACGAAGCGATGATACGTCTGGGCCTTTTGAAGTGTCTAAACATGTTCAGAGCCCAAGTGTTTAAGGTTCGTTTGAGAGGTTACCAGTGGGAGATGAGGACCAGCAAGAGCTTTCAGGGCTGGCACCTTTAGTGTAGGAGCAATCGCTGGACGTTCGCAATTTCGGTGTAGAGCTCTGGCCAGATTGAGCAGGAGAGGCTGTGTACGTTGGAAGTTTTAGTAGCCTAAACAAGTTCAGAGCCCAAGTGTTTGTGGTTCGTTTGAGAGGTTACCAGTGGGAGATGAGGACCAGCAAGAGCTTTCAGGGCTGGCACCTTTAGTGTAGGAGCAATCGCTGGACGTTCGCAATTTCGGTGTAGGGCTCTGGCCAGATTGAGCAGGAGAGGCTGTGTACATTGGAAGTTTTAGTAGCCTAAACAAGTTCAGAGGCCAAGTGTTTGTGGTTCGTTTGAGAGGTTACCAGTGGGAGATGAGGACCAGCAAGAGCTTTCAGGGCTGGCACCTTTAGTGTAGGAGCAATCACTGGACGTTCGCAATTTCAGTGTCGAGCTCTGACAAGAATTAGCGAAAGGAAGCGATGATACGTCTGGACCTTTGAGTGTCTAAGCAAGTTCAGAGCCGAAGTGTTTGTGGTTCGTTTGAGAGGTTACCAGTGGGAGATGAGGACCAGCAAGAGCTTTCAGGGCTGGCACCTTTAGTGTAGGAGCAATTGCTGGACGTTCGCAATTTCGGTGTTGAGCTCTGACATGAATTAGCGAAAGGAAGCGATGATACGTCTGGACCTTTGAGTGTCTAAACAAGTTCAGAGCCCAAGTGTTTGTGGTTCGTTTGAGAGGTTACCAGTGGGAGATGAGGACCAGCAAGAGCTTTCAGGGCTTGCACCTTTAGTGTAGGAGCAAGCGCTGGACGTTCGCAATTTCGGTGTTGAGCTCTGACATGAATTAGTGAAACGAAGCGATGATACGTCTGGGCCTTTGAGTGTCTAAACATGTTCAGAGCCCAAGTGTTTAAGGTTCGTTTGAGAGGTTACCAGTGGGAGATGAGGACCAGCAAGAGCTTTCAGGGCTGGCACCTTTAGTGTAGGAGCAATCGCTGGACGTTCGCAATTTCGGTGTTGAGCTCTGGCCAGATTGAGCAGGAGAGGCTGTGTACGTTGGAAGTTGTAGTAGCCTAAACAAGTTCAGATCCCAGGTGTTTGTGGTTCGTTTGAGAGGTTACCAGTGGGAGATGAGGACCAGCAAGAGCTTTCAGGGCTGGCACCTTTAGTGTAGGAGCAATCGCTGGACGTTCGCAATTTCGGTGTAGAGTTCTGGCCACATTGAGCAGGAGAGGCTGTGTACGTTGGAAGTTTTAGTAGCCTAAACAAGTTCAGAGCCCAAGTGTTTGTAGTTCGTTTGAGAGGTTACCAGTGGGAGATGAGGACCAGCAAGAGCTTTCAGGGCTGGCACCTTTACTGTAGGAGCAATCGCTGGACGTTCGCAATTTCGGTGTAGGGCTCTGGCCAGATTGAGCAGGAGAGGCTGTGTACATTGGAAGTTTTAGTAGCCTAAACAAGTTCAGAGGCCAAGTGTTTGTGGTTCGTTTGAGAGGTTACCAGTGGGAGATGAGACCAGCAAGAGCATTCAGGGCTGGCACCTTTAGTGTAGGAGCAATCACTGGACGTTCGCAATTTCAGTGTTGAGCTCTGACCTGAATTAGCGAAAGGAAGCGATGATACGTCTGGACCTTTGAGTGTCTAAGCAAGTTCAGAGCCGAAGTGTTTGTGGTTCGTTTGAGAGGTTACCAGTGGGAGATGAGGACCAGCAAGAGCTTTCAGGGCTGGCACCTTTAGTGTAGGAGCAATCGCTGGACGTTCGCAATTTCGGTGTAGAGCTCTGGCCAGATTGAGGAGGAGAGGCTGTGTACGTTGGAAGTTTTAGTAGGCGAAACAAGTTCAGAGCCCAAGTGTTTGTGGTTCGTTTGAGAGGTTACCAGTGGGAGATGAGGACCAGCAAGAGCTTTCAGGGCTGGCACCTTTAGTGTAGGAGCAATCGCTGGACGTTCACAATGTCGGTGTCGAGCTCTGACCTGAATTAGCGAAAGGAAGCGATGATACGTCTGGACCTTTGAGAGTCTAAACAAGTTCAGAGCCCAAGTGTTTGTGGTTCGTTTGAGAGGTTACCAGTGGGAGATGAGGACCAGCAAGAGCTTTCAGGGCTGGCACCTTTAGTGTAGGAGCAATCGCTGGACGTTCGCAATGTCGGTGTTGAGCTCTGGCCAGATTGAGCAGGAGAGGCTGTGTACGTTGGAAGTTTTAGTAGCCTAAACAAGTTCAGAGCCCAAGTGTTTGTGGTTCGTTTGAGAGGTTACCAGTGGGAGATGAGGACCAGCAAGAGCTTTCAGGGCTGGCACCTTTAGTGTAGGAGCAATCGCTGGACGTTCGCAATTTCGGTGTAGGGCTCTGGCCAGATTGAGCAGGAGAGGCTGTGTACGTTGGAAGTTTTAGTAGCCTAAACAAGTTCAGAGCCCAAGTGTTTGTGGTTCGTTTGAGAGGTTACCAGTGGGAGATGAGGACCAGCAAGAGCTTTCAGGGCTGGCACCTTTAGTGTAGGAGCAATCGCTGGACGTTCGCAATTTCGGTGTTGAGCTCTGGCCAGATTGAGCAGGAGAGGCTGTGTACGTTGGAAGTTTTAGTAGCCTAAACAAGTTCAGAGCCAAGTGTTTGTGGTTCGTTTGAGAGGTTACCAGTGGGAGATGAGGACCAGCAAGAGCTTTCAGGGCTGGCACCTTTAGTGTAGGAGCAATCGCTGGACGTTCAAAATGTCGCTGTCGAGCTCTGACCTGAATTAGCGAAAGGAAGCGATGATACGTCTGGACCTTTGAGTGTCTAAACAAGTTCAGAGCCCAAGTGTTTGTGGTTCGTTGAGAGGTTACCAGTGGGAGATGAGGACCAGCAAGAGCTTTCAGGGCTGGCACCTTTAGTGTAGGAGCAATTGCTGGACGTTCGCAATTTCGGTGTTGAGCTCTGACATGAATTAGCGAAAGGAAGCGATGATACGTCTGGACCTTTGAGTGTCTAAACAAGTTCAGAGCCCAAGTGTTTGTGGTTCGTTTGAGAGGTTACCAGTGGGAGATGAGGACCAGCAAGAGCTTTCAGGGCTTGCACCTTTAGTGTAGGAGCAATCGCTGGACGTTCGCAATTTCGGTGTTGAGCTCTGACATGAATTAGTGAAACGAAGCGATGATACGTCTGGGCTTTGAGTGTCTAAACATGTTCAGAGCCCAAGTGTTTAAGGTTCGTTTGAGAGGTTACCAGTGGGAGATGAGGACCAGCAAGAGCTTTCAGGGCTGGCACCTTTAGTGTAGGAGCAATCGCTGGACGTTCGCAATTTCGGTGTTGAGCTCTGGCCAGATTGAGCAGGAGAGGCTGTGTACGTTGGAAGTTGTAGTAGCCTAAACAAGTTCAGATCCCAGGTGTTTGTGGTTCGTTTGAGAGGTTACCAGTGGGAGATGAGGACCAGCAAGAGCTTTCAGGGCTGGCACCTTTAGTGTAGGAGCAATCGCTGGACGTTCGCAATTTCGGTGTAGAGTTCTGGCCACATTGAGCAGGAGAGGCTGTGTACGTTGGAAGTTTTAGTAGCCTAAACAAGTTCAGAGCCCAAGTGTTTGTAGTTCGTTTGAGAGGTTACCAGTGGGAGATGAGGACCAGCAAGAGCTTTCAGGGCTGGCACCTTTACTGTAGGAGCAATCGCTGGACGTTCGCAATTTCGGTGTAGGGCTCTGGCCAGATTGAGCAGGAGAGGCTGTGTACATTGGAAGTTTAGTAGCCTAAACAAGTTCAGAGGCCAAGTGTTTGTGGTTCGTTTGAGAGGTTACCAGTGGGAGATGAGGACCAGCAAGAGCATTCAGGGCTGGCACCTTTAGTGTAGGAGCAATCACTGGACGTTCGCAATTTCAGTGTTGAGCTCTGACCTGAATTAGCGAAAGGAAGCGATGATACGTCTGGACCTTTGAGTGTCTAAGCAAGTTCAGAGCCGAAGTGTTTGTGGTTCGTTTGAGAGGTTACCAGTGGGAGATGAGGACCAGCAAGAGCTTTCAGGGCTGGCACCTTTAGTGTAGAGCAATCGCTGGATGTTTGCAATTTCGGTGTAGAGCTCTGGCCAGATTGAGGAGGAGAGGCTGTGTACGTTGGAAGTTTTAGTAGGCGAAACAAGTTCAGAGCCCAAGTGTTTGTGGTTCGTTTGAGAGGTTACCAGTGGGAGATGAGGACCAGCAAGAGCTTTCAGGGCTGGCACCTTTAGTGTAGGAGCAATCGCTGGACGTTCACAATGTCGGTGTCGAGCTCTGACCTGAATTAGCGAAAGGAAGCGATGATACGTCTGGACCTTTGAGAGTCTAAACAAGTTCAGAGCCCAAGTGTTTGTGGTTCGTTTGAGAGGTTACCAGTGGGAGATGAGGACCAGCAAGAGCTTTCAGGGCTGGCACCTTTAGTGTAGGAGCAATCGCTGGACGTTCGCAATGTCGGTGTTGAGCTCTGGCCAGATTGAGCAGGAGAGGCTGTGTACGTTGGAAGTTTTAGTAGCCTAAACAAGTTCAGAGCCCAAGTGTTTGTGGTTCGTTTGAGAGGTTACCAGTGGGAGATGAGGACCAGCAAGAGCTTTCAGGGCTGGCACCTTTAGTGTAGGAGCAATCGCTGGACGTTCGCAATTTCGGTGTAGGGCTCTGGCCAGATTGAGCAGGAGAGGCTGTGTACGTTGGAAGTTTTAGTAGCCTAAAACAAGTTCAGAGCCCAAGTGTTTGTGGTTCGTTTGAGAGGAACCAGTGGGAGATGAGGACCAGCAAGAGCTTTCAGGGCTGGCACCTTTAGTGTAGGAGCAATCGCTGGACGTTCGCAATTTCGGTGTTGAGCTCTGGCCAGATTGAGCAGGAGAGGCTGTGTACATTGGAAGTTTTAGTAGCCTAAACAAGTTCAGAGGCCAAGTGTTTGTGGTTCGTTTGAGAGGTTACCAGTGGGAGATGAGGACCAGCAAGAGCATTCAGGGCTGGCACCTTTAGTGTAGGAGCAATCACTGGACGTTCGCAATTTCAGTGTTGAGCTCTGACCTGAATTAGCGAAAGGAAGCGATGATACGTCTGGACCTTTGAGTGTCTAAGCAAGTTCAGAGCCGAAGTGTTTGTGGTTCGTTTGAGAGGTTACCAGTGGGAGATGAGGACCAGCAAGAGCTTTCAGGGCTGGCACCTTTAGTGTAGGAGCAATCGCTGGACGTTCGCAATTTCGGTGTAGAGCTCTGGCCAGATTGAGGAGGAGAGGCTGTGTACGTTGGAAGTTTTAGTAGGCGAAACAAGTTCAGAGCCCAAGTGTTTGTGGTTCGTTTGAGAGGTTACCAGTGGGAGATGAGGACCAGCAAGAGCTTTCAGGGCTGGCACCTTTAGTGTAGGAGCAATCGCTGGACGTTCACAATGTCGGTGTCGAGCTCTGACCTGAATTAGCGAAAGGAAGCGATGATACGTCTGGACCTTTGAGAGTCTAAACAAGTTCAGAGCCCAAGTGTTTGTGGTTCGTTTGAGAGGTTACCAGTGGGAGATGAGGACCAGCAAGAGCTTTCAGGGCTGGCACCTTTAGTGTAGGAGCAATCGCTGGACGTTCGCAATGTCGGTGTTGAGCTCTGGCCAGATTGAGCAGGAGAGGCTGTGTACGTTGGAAGTTTTAGTAGCCTAAACAAGTTCAGAGCCCAAGTGTTTGTGGTTCGTTTGAGAGGTTACCAGTGGGAGATGAGGACCAGCAAGAGCTTTCAGGGCTGGCACCTTTAGTGTAGGAGCAATCGCTGGACGTTCGCAATTTCGGTGTAGGGCTCTGGCCAGATTGAGCAGGAGAGGCTGTGTACGTTGGAAGTTTTAGTAGCCTAAACAAGTTCAGAGCCCAAGTGTTTGTGGTTCGTTTGAGAGGTTACCAGTGGGAGATGAGGACCAGCAAGAGCTTTCAGGGCTGGCACCTTTAGTGTAGGAGCAATCGCTGGACGTTCGCAATTTCGGTGTTGAGCTCTGGCCAGATTGAGCAGGAGAGGCTGTGTACGTTGGAAGTTTTAGTAGCCAAAACAAGTTCAGAGGCCAAGTGTTTGTGGTTCGTTTGAGAGGTTACCAGTGGGAGATGAGGACCAGCAAGAGCTTTCAGGGCTGGCACCTTTAGTGTAGGAGCAATCGCTGGACGTTCGCAATTTCGTTGTAGAGCTCTGGCCAGATTGAGGAGGAGAGGCTGTGTACGTTGGAAGTTTTAGTAGCCAAAACAAGTTCAGAGGCCAAGTGTTTGTGGTTCGTTTGAGAGGTTACCAGTGGGAGATGAGGACCAGCAAGAGCTTTCAGGGCTGGCACCTTTAGTGTAGGAGCAATCACTGGACGTTCACAATGTCGGTGTCGAGCTCTGACCTGAATTAGCGAAAGGAAGCGATGATACGTCTGGACCTTTGAGTGTCTAAACAAGTTCAGAGGCCAAGTGTTTGTGGTTCGTTTGAGAGGTTACCAGTGGGAGATGAGGACCAGCAAGAGCTTTCAGGGCTGGCACCTTTAGTGTAGGAGCAATCGCTGGACGTTCACAATGTCGGTGTCGAGCTCTGACCTGAATTAGCTAAAGGAAGCGATGATACGTCTGGACCTTTGAGAGTCTAAACAAGTTCAGAGCCCAAGTGTTTGTGGTTCGTTTGAGAGGTTACCAGTGGGAGATGAGGACCAGCAAGAGCTTTCAGGGCTGGCACCTTTAGTGTAGGAGCAATCGCTGGACGTTCACAATTTCGGTGTAGGTTCTGGCCAGATTGAGGAGGAGAGGCTTTGTACGTTGGGAGTTTTAGTAGCCAAAAGAATTTCAGAGCCCAAGTGTTTGTGATTCGTTTGAGAGGTTACCAGTGGGAGATGAGGACCAGCAAGAGCTTTCAGGGCTGGCACCTTTAGTGTAGGAGCAATCGCTGGACGTTCGCAATTTCGGTGTAGGGCTCTGGCCAGATTGAGCAGGAGAGGCTGTGTACGTTGGAAGTTTTAGTAGCCTAAACAAGTTCAGAGCCCAAGTGTTTGTGGTTCGTTTGAGAGGTTACCAGTGGGAGATGAGGACCAGCAAGAGCTTTCAGGGCTGGCACCTTTAGTGTAGGAGCAATCGCTGGACGTTCACAATGTCGTTGTCGAGCTCTGACCTGAATTAGCTAAAGGAAGCGATGATACGTCTGGACCTTTGAGAGTCTAAACAAGTTCAGAGGCCAAGTGTTTGTGGTTCGTTTGAGAGGTTACCAGTGGGAGATGAGGACCAGCAAGAGCTTTCAGGGCTGGCACCTTTAGTGTAGGAGCTATCGCTGGACTTTCACAATGTCGGTGTCGAGCTCTGACCTGAATTAGCGAAAGGAAGCGATGATACGTCTGGACCTTTGAGTGTCTAAACAAGTTCAGAGCCCAAGTGTTTGTGGTTCGTTTGAGAGGTTACCAGTGGGAGATGAGGACCAGCAAGAGCTTTCAGGGCTGGCACCTTTAGTGTAGGAGCAATCGCTGGACGTTCACAATGTCGGTGTCGAGCTCTGACCTGAATTAGAGAAAGGAAGCGATGATACGTCTGGACCTTTGAGAGTCTAAACAAGTTCAGAGCCCAAATGTTTGTGGTTCGTTTGAGAGGTTACCAGTGGGAGATGAGGACCAGCAAGAGCTTTCAGGGCTGGCACCTTTAGTGTAGGAGCAATCGCTGGACGTTCACAATTTCGGTGTAGGGCTCTGGCCAGATTGAGGAGGAGAGGCTTTGTATGTTGGGAGTTTTAGTAGCCAAAAGAATTTCAGAGCCCAAGTGTTTGTGGTTCGTTTGAGAGGTTACCAGTGGGAGATGAGGACCAGCAAGAGCTTTCAGGGCTGGCACCTTTAGTGTAGGAGCAATCGCTGGACGTTCGCAATTTCGGTGTAGGGCTCCTGCCAGATTGATCAGGAGAGGCTGTGTACGTTGGAAGTTTTAGTAGCCTAAACAAGTTCAGAGCCCAAGTGTTTGTAGTTCGTTTGAGAGGTTACCAGTGGGAGATGAGGACCAGCAAGAGCTTTCAGGGCTGGCACCTTTAGTGTAGGAGCAATCGCTGGACGTTCGCAATTTCGTTGTAGAGCTCTGGCCAGATTGAGGAGGAGAGGCTGTGTACGTTGGAAGTTTTAGTAGCCTAAACAAGTTCAGAGCCCAAGTGTTTGTGGTTCGTTTGAGAGGTTACCAGTGGGAGATGAGGACCAGCAAGAGCTTTCAGGGCTGGCACCTTTAGTGTAGGAGCAATCACTGGACGTTCACAATGTCGTTGTCGAGCTCTGACCTGAATTAGCAAAAGGAAGCGATGATACGTCTGGACCTTTGAGTGTCTAAACAAGTTCAGAGCCCAAGTGTTTGTGGTTCGTTTGAGAGGTTACCAGTGGGAGATGAGGACCAGCAAGAGCTTTCAGGGCTGGCACCTTTAGTGTAGGAGCAATCGCTGGACGTTCACAATGTCGGTGTCGAGCTCTGACCTGAATTAGCGAAAGGAAGCGATGATACGTCTGGACCTTTGAGAGTCTAAACAAGTTCAGAGCCCAAATGTTTGTGGTTCGTTTGAGAGGTTACCAGTGGGAGATGAGGACCAGCAAGAGCTTTCAGGGCTGGCACCTCTAGTGTAGGAGCAATCGCTGGACGTTCGCAATTTCGGTGTAGGGCTCTGGCCAGATTGAGCAGGAGAGGCTTTGTACGTTGGGAGTTTTAGTAGCCAAAAGAATTTCAGAGCCCAAGTGTTTGTGGTTCGTTTGAGAGGTTACCAGTGGGAGATGAGGACCAGCAAGAGCTTTCAGGGCTGGCACCTTTAGTGTAGGAGCAATCGCTGGACGTTCGCAATTTCGGTGTAGGGCTCTGGCCAGATTGAGCAGGAGAGGCTGTGTACGTTGGAAGTTGTAGTAGCCTAAACAAGTTCAGATCCCAGGTGTTTGTGGTTCGTTTGAGAGGTTACCAGTGGGAGATGAGGACCAGCAAGAGCTTTCAGGGCTGGCACCTTTAGTGTAGGAGCAATCGCTGGACGTTCGCAATTTCGGTGTAGAGTTCTGGCCAGATTGAGCAGGAGAGGCTGTGTACGTTGGAAGTTTTAGTAGCCTAAACAAGTTCAGAGCCCAAGTGTTTGTAGTTCGTTTGAGAGGTTACCAGTGGGAGATGAGGACCAGCAAGAGCTTTCAGGGCTGGCACCTTTACTGTAGGAGCAATCGCTGGACGTTCGCAATTTCGGTGTAGGGCTCTGGCCAGATTGAGCAGGAGAGGCTGTGTACATTGGAAGTTTTAGTAGCCTAAACAAGTTCAGAGCCCAAGTGTTTGTGGTTCGTTTGAGAGGTTACCAGTGGGAGATGAGGACCAGCAAGAGCTTTCAGGGCTGGCACCTTTAGTGTAGGAGCAATCACTGGACGTTCGCAATTTCAGTGTTGAGCTCTGACCTGAATTAGCGAAAGGAAGCGATGATACGTCTGGACCTTTGAGTGTCTAAGCAAGTTCAGAGCCGAAGTGTTTGTGGTTCGTTTGAGAGGTTACCAGTGGGAGATGAGGACCAGCAAGAGCTTTCAGGGGCTGGCACCTTTAGTGTAGGAGCAATCGCTGGACGTTCGCAATTTCGGTGTAGAGCTCTGGCCAGATTGAGGAGGAGAGGCTGTGTACGTTGGAAGTTTATAGGCGAAACAAGTTCAGAGCCCAAGTGTTTGTGGTTCGTTTGAGAGGTTACCAGTGGGAGATGAGGACCAGCAAGAGCTTTCAGGGCTGGCACCTTTAGTGTAGGAGCAATCGCTGGACGTTCACAATGTCGGTGTAGGGCTCTGGCCAGATTGAGCAGGAGAGGCTGTGTACGTTGGAAGTTTTAGTAGCCTAAACAAGTTCAGAGCCCAAGTGTTTGTGGTTCGTTTGAGAGGTTACCAGTGGGAGATGAGGACCAGCAAGAGCTTTCAGGGCTGGCACCTTTAGTGTAGGAGCAATCGCTGGACGTTCGCAATGTCGGTGTTGAGCTCTGGCCAGATTGAGCAGGAGAGGCTGTGTACATTGGAAGTTTTAGTAGCCTAAACAAGTTCAGAGGCCAAGTGTTTGTGGTTCGTTTGAGAGGTTACCAGTGGGAGATGAGGACCAGCAAGAGCTTTCAGGGCTGGCACCTTTAGTGTAGGAGCAATCACTGGACGTTCGCAATTTCAGTGTTGAGCTCTGACCTGAATTAGCGAAAGGAAGCGATGATACGTCTGGACCTTTGAGTGTCTAAGCAAGTTCAGAGCCGAAGTGTTTGTGGTTCGTTTGAGAGGTTACCAGTGGGAGATGAGGACCAGCAAGAGCTTTCAGGGCTGGCACCTTTAGTGTAGGAGCAATCGCTGGACGTTCGCAATTTCGGTGTAGAGCTCTGGCCAGATTGAGGAGGAGAGGCTGTGTACGTTGGAAGTTTTTAGTAGGCGAAACAAGTTCAGAGCCCAAGTGTTTGTGGTTCGTTTGAGAGGTTACAGTGGGAGATGAGGACCAGCAAGAGCTTCAGGGCTGGCACCTTTAGTGTAGGAGCAATCGCTGGACGTTCGCAATGTCGGTGTTGAGCTCTGGCCAGATTGAGCAGGAGAGGCTGTGTACGTTGGAAGTTTTAGTAGCCTAAACAAGTTCAGAGCCCAAGTGTTTGTGGTTCGTTTGAGAGGTTACCAGTGGGAGATGAGGACCAGCAAGAGCTTTCAGGGCTGGCACCT
This sequence comes from Gavia stellata, assembly GCF_030936135.1. Taxonomy (NCBI): domain Eukaryota; kingdom Metazoa; phylum Chordata; class Aves; order Gaviiformes; family Gaviidae; genus Gavia; species Gavia stellata. The sequence goes on from NW_026776983.1 coordinate 59,875, forward strand.
TTAGTGTAGGAGCAATCGCTGGACGTTCGCAATTTCGGTGTAGGGCTCTGGCCAGATTGAGCAGGAGAGGCTGTGTACGTTGGAAGTTTTAGTAGCCTAAACAAGTTCAGAGCCCAAGTGTTTGTGGTTCGTTTGAGAGGTTACCAGTGGGAGATGAGGACCAGCAAGAGCTTTCAGGGCTGGCACCTTTAGTGTAGGAGCAATCGCTGGACGTTCGCAATTTCGGTGTTGAGCTCTGGCCAGATTGAGCAGGAGAGGCTGTGTACGTTGGAAGTTTTAGTAGCCAAAACAAGTTCAGAGGCCAAGTGTTTGTGGTTCGTTTGAGAGGTTACCAGTGGGAGATGAGGACCAGCAAGAGCTTTCAGGGCTGGCACCTTTAGTGTAGGAGCAATCGCTGGACGTTCGCAATTTCGTTGTAGAGCTCTGGCCAGATTGAGGAGGAGAGGCTGTGTACGTTGGAAGTTTTAGTAGCCTAAACAAGTTCAGAGCCCAAGTGTTTGTGGTTCGTTTGAGAGGTTACCAGTGGTAGATGAGGACCAGCAAGAGCTTTCAGGGCTGGCACCTTTAGTGTAGGAGCAATCGCTGGACGTTCACAATGTCGGTGTCGAGATCTGACCTGAATTAGCGAAAGGAAGCGATGATACGTCTGGACCTTTGAGTGTCCTAAACAAGTTCAGAGCCCAAGTGTTTGTGGTTCGTTTGAGAGGTTACCAGTGGGAGATGAGGACCAGCAAGAGCTTTCAGGGCTGGCACCTTTAGTGTAGGAGCAATCGCTGGACGTTCACAATGTCGTTGTCGAGCTCTGACCTGAATTAGCTAAAGGAAGCGATGATACGTCTGGACCTTTGAGAGTCTAAACAAGTTCAGAGGCCAAGTGTTTGTGGTTCGTTTGAGAGGTTACCAGTGGGAGATGAGGACCAGCAAGAGCTTTCAGGGCTGGCACCTTTAGTGTAGGAGCTATCGCTGGACTTTCACAATGTCGGTGTCGAGCTCTGACCTGAATTAGCGAAAGGAAGCGATGATACGTCTGGACCTTTGAGTGTCTAAACAAGTTCAGAGCCCAAGTGTTTGTGGTTCGTTTGAGAGGTTACCAGTGGGAGATGAGGACCAGCAAGAGCTTTCAGGGCTGGCACCTTTAGTGTAGGAGCAATCGCTGGACGTTCACAATGTCGGTGTCGAGCTCTGACCTGAATTAGAGAAAGGAAGCGATGATACGTCTGGACCTTTGAGAGTCTAAACAAGTTCAGAGCCCAAATGTTTGTGGTTCGTTTGAGAGGTTACCAGTGGGAGATGAGGACCAGCAAGAGCTTTCAGGGCTGGCACCTTTAGTGTAGGAGCAATCGCTGGACGTTCACAATTTCGGTGTAGGGCTCTGGCCAGATTGAGGAGGAGAGGCTTTGTATGTTGGGAGTTTTAGTAGCCAAAAGAATTTCAGAGCCCAAGTGTTTGTGGTTCGTTTGAGAGGTTACCAGTGGGAGATGAGGACCAGCAAGAGCTTTCAGGGCTGGCACCTTTAGTGTAGGAGCAATCGCTGGACGTTCGCAATTTCGGTGTAGGGCTCCTGCCAGATTGATCAGGAGAGGCTGTGTACGTTGGAAGTTTTAGTAGCCTAAACAAGTTCAGAGCCCAAGTGTTTGTAGTTCGTTTGAGAGGTTACCAGTGGGAGATGAGGACCAGCAAGAGCTTTCAGGGCTGGCACCTTTAGTGTAGGAGCAATCGCTGGACGTTCGCAATTTCGTTGTAGAGCTCTGGCCAGATTGAGGAGGAGAGGCTGTGTACGTTGGAAGTTTTAGTAGCCTAAACAAGTTCAGAGCCCAAGTGTTTGTGGTTCGTTTGAGAGGTTACCAGTGGGAGATGAGGACCAGCAAGAGCTTTCAGGGCTGGCACCTTTAGTGTAGGAGCAATCACTGGACGTTCACAATGTCGTTGTCGAGCTCTGACCTGAATTAGCAAAAGGAAGCGATGATACGTCTGAACCTTTGAGTGTCTAAACAAGTCAGAGCCCAAGTGTTTGTGGTTCGTTTGAGAGGTTACCAGTGGGAGATGAGGACCAGCAAGAGCTTTCAGGGCTGGCACCTTTAGTGTAGGAGCAATCGCTGGACGTTCACAATGTCGGTGTCGAGCTCTGACCTGAATTAGCGAAAGGAAGCGATGATACGTCTGGACCTTTGAGAGTCTAACAAGTTCAGAGCCCAAATGTTTGTGGTTCGTTTGAGAGGTTACCAGTGGGAGATGAGGACCAGCAAGAGCTTTCAGGGCTGGCACCTCTAGTGTAGGAGCAATCGCTGGACGTTCGCAATTTCGGTGTAGGGCTCTGGCCAGATTGAGCAGGAGAGGCTTTGTACATTGGGAGTTTTAGTAGCCAAAAGAATTTCAGAGGCCAAGTGTTTGTGGTTCGTTTGAGAGGTTACCAGTGGGAGATGAGGACCAGCAAGAGCTTTCAGGGCTGGCACCTTTAGTGTAGGAGCAATCGCTGGACGTTCGCAATTTCGGTGTAGGGCTCTGGCCAGATTGAGCAGGAGAGGCTGTGTACGTTGGAAGTTTTAGTAGCCAAAACAAGTTCAAGAGCCCAAGTGTTTGTGGTTCGTTTGAGAGGTTACCAGTGGGAGATGAGGACCAGCAAGAGCTTTCAGGGCTGGCACCTTTAGTGTAGGAGCAATCACTGGACGTTCGCAATTTCGTTGTAGAGCTCTGGCCAGATTGAGGAGGAGAGGCTGTGTACGTTGGAAGTTTTAGTAGCCTAAACAAGTTCAGAGCCCAAGTGTTTGTGGTTTGTTTGAGAGGTTACCAGTGGGAGATGAGGACCAGCAAGAGCTTTCAGGGCTGGACCTTTAGTGTAGGAGCAATCGCTGGACGTTCACAATGTCGGTGTCGAGCTCTGACCTGAATTAGCGAAAGGAAGCGATGATACGTCTGGACCTTTGAGAGTCTAAACAAGTTCAGAAGCCCAAGTGTTTGTGGTTCGTTTGAGAGGTTACCAGTGGGAGATGAGGACCAGCAAGAGCTTTCAGGGCTGGCGACCTTTAGTGTAGGAGCAATCGCTGGACGTTCACAATTTCGGTGTAGGGTTCTGGCCAGATTGAGGAGGAGAGGGCTTTGTACGTTGGGAGTTTTAGTAGCCAAAAGAATTTCAGAGCCCAAGTGTTTGTGGTTCGTTTGAGAGGTTACCAGTGGGAGATGAGGACCAGCAAGAGCTTTCAGGGCTGGCACCTTTAGTGTAGGAGCAATCGCTGGACGTTCGCAATTTCGGTGTAGGGCTCTGGCCAGATTGAGCAGGAGAGGCTGTGTACGTTGGAAGTTTTAGTAGCCTAAACAAGTTCAGAGCCCAAGTGTTTGTGGTTCGTTTGAGAGGTTACCAGTGGGAGATGAGGACCAGCAAGAGCTTTCAGGGCTGGCACCTTTAGTGTAGGAGCAATCGCTGGACGTTCACAATGTCGTTGTCGAGCTCTGACCTGAATTAGCTAAAGGAAGCGATGATACGTCTGGACCTTTGAGAGTCTAAACAAGTTCAGAGGCCAAGTGTTTGTGGTTCGTTTGAGAGGTTACCAGTGGGAGATGAGGACCAGCAAGAGCTTTCAGGGCTGGCACCTTTAGTGTAGGAGCTATCGCTGGACTTTCACAATGTCGTTGTCGAGCTCTGACCTGAATTAGCGAAAGGAAGCGATGATACGTCTGGACCTTTGAGTGTCTAAACAAGTTCAGAGCCCAAGTGTTTGTGGTTCGTTTGAGAGGTTACCAGTGGGAGATGAGGACCAGCAAGAGCTTTCAGGGCTGGCACCTTTAGTGTAGGAGCAATCGCTGGACGTTCACAATGTCGGTGTCGAGCTCTGACCCTGAATTAGAGGAAAGGAAGCGATGATACGTCTGGACCTTTGAGAGTCTAAACAAGTTCAGAGCCCAAATGTTTGTGGTTCGTTTGAGAGGTTACCAGTGGGAGATGAGGACCAGCAAGAGCTTTCAGGGCTGGCACCTTTAGTGTAGGAGCAATCGCTGGACGTTCACAATTTCGGTGTAGGGCTCTGGCCAGATTGAGGAGGAGAGGCTTTGTATGTTGGGAGTTTTAGTAGCCAAAAGAATTTCAGAGCCCAAGTGTTTGTGGTTCGTTTGAGAGGTTACCAGTGGGAGATGAGGACCAGCAAGAGCTTTCAGGGCTGGCACCTTTAGTGTAGGAGCAATCGCTGGACGTTCGCAATTTCGGTGTAGGGCTCCTGCCAGATTGATCAGGAGAGGCTGTGTACGTTGGAAGTTTTAGTAGCCTAAACAAGTTCAGAGCCCAAGTGTTTGTAGTTCGTTTGAGAGGTTACCAGTGGGAGATGAGGACCAGCAAGAGCTTTCAGGGCTGGCACCTTTAGTGTAGGAGCAATCGCTGGACGTTCGCAATTTCGTTGTAGAGCTCTGGCCAGATTGAGGAGGAGAGGCTGTGTATGTTGGAAGTTTTAGTAGCCTAAACAAGTTCAGAGCCCAAGTGTTGTGGTTCGTTTGAGAGGTTACCAGTGGGAGATGAGGACCAGCAAGAGCTTTCAGGCTGGCACCTTTAGTGTAGGAGCAATCGCTGGACGTTCACAATGTCGTTGTCGAGCTCTGACCTGAATTAGCAAAGGAAGCGATGATACGTCTGGACCTTTGAGTGTCTAAACAAGTTCAGAGCCCAAGTGTTTGTGGTTCGTTTGAGAGGTTACCAGTGGGAGATGAGGACCAGCAAGAGCTTTCAGGGCTGGCACCTTTAGTGTAGGAGCAATCGCTGGACGTTCACAATGTCGGTGTCGAGCTCTGACCTGAATTAGCGAAAGGAAGCGATGATACGTCTGGACCTTTGAGAGTCTAAACAAGTTCAGAGCCCAAATGTTTGTGGTTCGTTTGAGAGGTTACCAGTGGGAGATGAGGACCAGCAAGAGCTTTCAGGGCTGGCACCTCTAGTGTAGGAGCAATCGCTGGACGTTCGCAATTTCGGTGTAGGGCTCTGGCCAGATTGAGCAGGAGAGGCTTTGTACGTTGGAGTTTTAGTAGCCAAAAGAGTTTCAGAGCCCAAGTGTTTGTGGTTCGTTTGAGAGGTTACCAGTGGGAGATGAGGACCAGCAAGAGCTTTCAGGGCTGGCACCTTTAGTGTAGGAGCAATCGCTGGACGTTCGCAATTTCGGTGTAGGGCTCTGGCCAGATTGAGCAGGAGAGGCTGTGTACGTTGGAAGTTTTAGTAGCCAAAACAAGTTCAGAGCCCAAGTGTTTGTGGTTCGTTTGAGAGGTTACCAGTGGGAGATGAGGACCAGCAAGAGCTTTCAGGGCTGGCACCTTTAGTGTAGGAGCAATCACTGGACGTTCGCAATTTCGTTGTAGAGCTCTGGCCAGATTGAGGAGGAGAGGCTGTGTACGTTGGAAGTTTTAGTAGCCTAAACAAGTTCAGAGCCCAAGTGTTTGTGGTTTGTTTGAGAGGTTACCAGTGGGAGATGAGGACCAGCAAGAGCTTTCAGGGCTGGCACCTTTAGTGTAGGAGCAATCGCTGGACGTTCACAATGTCGGTGTCGAGCTCTGACCTGAATTAGCGAAAGGAAGCGATGATACGTCTGGACCTTTGAGTGTCTAAACAAGTTCAGAGGCCAAGTGTTTGTGGTTCGTTTGAGAGGTTACCAGTGGGAGATGAGGACCAGCAAGAGCTTTCAGGGCTGGCACCTTTAGTGTAGGAGCAATCGCTGGACGTTCACAATGTCGGTGTCGAGCTCTGACCTGAATTAGCGAAAGGAAGCGATGATACGTCTGGACCTTTGAGAGTCTAAACAAGTTCAGAGCCCAAGTGTTTGTGGTTCGTTTGAGAGGTTACCAGTGGGAGATGAGGACCAGCAAGAGCTTTCAGGGCTGGCACCTTTAGTGTAGGAGCAATCGCTGGACGTTCACAATTTCGGTGTAGGGTTCTGGCCAGATTGAGGAGGAGAGGCTTTGTACGTTGGGAGTTTTAGTAGCCAAAAGAATTTCAGAGCCCAAGTGTTTGTGGTTCGTTTGAGAGGTTACCAGTGGGAGATGAGGACCAGCAAGAGCTTTCAGGGCTGGCACCTTTAGTGTAGGAGCAATCGCTGGACGTTCGCAATTTCGGTGTAGGGCTCTGGCCAGATTGAGCAGGAGAGGCTGTGTACGTTGGAAGTTTTAGTAGCCTAAACAAGTTCAGAGCCCAAGTGTTTGTGGTTCGTTTGAGAGGTTACCAGTGGGAGATGAGGACCAGCAAGAGCTTTCAGGGCTGGCACCTTTAGTGTAGGAGCAATCGCTGGACGTTCACAATGTCGTTGTCGAGCTCTGACCTGAATTAGCTAAAGGAAGCGATGATACGTCTGGACCTTTGAGAGTCTAAACAAGTTCAGAGCCCAAGTGTTTGTGGTTCGTTTGAGAGGTTACCAGTGGGAGATGAGGACCAGCAAGAGCTTTCAGGGCTGGCACCTTTAGTGTAGGAGCTATCGCTGGACTTTCACAATGTCGGTGTCGAGCTCTGACCTGAATTAGCGAAAGGAAGCGATGATACGTCTGGACCTTTGAGTGTCTAAACAAGTTCAGAGCCCAAGTGTTTGTGGTTCGTTTGAGAGGTTACCAGTGGGAGATGAGGACCAGCAAGAGCTTTCAGGGCTGGCACCTTTAGTGTAGGAGCAATCGCTGGACGTTCACAATGTCGGTGTCGAGCTCTGACCTGAATTAGAGAAAGGAAGCGATGATACGTCTGGACCTTTGAGAGTCTAAACAAGTTCAGAGCCCAAATGTTTGTGGTTCGTTTGAGAGGTTACCAGTGGGAGATGAGGACCAGCAAGAGCTTTCAGGGCTGGCACCTTTAGTGTAGAGCAATCGCTGGACGTTCACAATTTCAGTGTAGGGCTCTGGCCAGATTGAGGAGGAGAGGCTTTGTATGTTGGGAGTTTTAGTAGCCAAAAGAATTTCAGAGCCCAAGTGTTTGTGGTTCGTTTGAGAGGTTACCAGTGGGAGATGAGGACCAGCAAGAGCTTTCAGGGCTGGCACCTTTAGTGTAGGAGCAATCGCTGGACGTTCGCAATTTCGGTGTAGGGCTCCTGCCAGATTGATCAGGAGAGGCTGTGTACGTTGGAAGTTTTAGTAGCCTAAACAAGTTCAGAGCCCAAGTGTTTGTAGTTCGTTGAGAGGTTACCAGTGGGAGATGAGGACCAGCAAGAGCTTTCAGGGCTGGCACCTTTAGTGTAGGAGCAATCGCTGGACGTTCGCAATTTCGTTGTAGAGCTCTGGCCAGATTGAGGAGGAGAGGCTGTGTAACGTTGGAAGTTTTAGTAGCCTAAACAAGTTCAGAGCCCAAGTGTTTGTGGTTCGTTTGAGAGGTTACCAGTGGGAGATGAGGACCAGCAAGAGCTTTCAGGGCTGGCACCTTTAGTGTAGGAGCAATCGCTGGACGTTCACAATGTCTTTGTCGAGCTCTGACCTGAATTAGCAAAAGGAAGCGATGATACGTCTGGACCTTTGAGTGTCTAAACAAGTTCAGAGCCCAAGTGTTTGTGGTTCGTTTGAGAGGTTACCAGTGGGAGATGAGGACCAGCAAGAGCTTTCAGGGCTGGCACCTTTAGTGTAGGAGCAATCGCTGGACGTTCACAATGTCGGTGTCGAGCTCTGACCTGAATTAGCGAAAGGAAGCGATGATACGTCTGGACCTTTGAGAGTCTAAACAAGTTCAGAGCCCAAATGTTTGTGGTTCGTTTGAGAGGTTACCAGTGGGAGATGAGGACCAGCAAGAGCTTTCAGGGCTGGCACCTCTAGTGTAGGAGCAATCGCTGGACGTTCGCAATTTCGGTGTAGGGCTCTGGCCAGATTGAGCAGGAGAGGCTTTGTACGTTGGGAGTTTTAGTAGCCAAAAGAATTTCAGAGCCAAGTGTTTGTGGTTCGTTTGAGAGGTTACCAGTGGGAGATGAGGACCAGCAAGAGCTTTCAGGGCTGGCACCTTTAGTGTAGGAGCAATCGCTGGACGTTCGCAATTTCGGTGTAGGGCTCTGGCCAGATTGAGCAGGAGAGGCTGTGTACGTTGGAAGTTTTAGTAGCCAAAACAAGTTCAGAGCCCAAGTGTTTGTGGTTCGTTTGAGAGGTTACCAGTGGGAGATGAGGACCAGCAAGAGCTTTCAGGGCTGGCACTTTAGTGTAGGAGCAATCACTGGACGTTCGCAATTTCGTTGTAGAGCTCTGGCCAGATGAGGAGGAGAGGCTGTGTACGTTGGAAGTTTTAGTAGCCTAAACAAGTTCAGAGCCCAAGTGTTTGTGGTTTGTTTGAGAGGTTACCAGTGGGAGATGAGGACCAGCAAGAGCTTTCAGGGCTGGCACCTTTAGTGTAGGAGCAATCGCTGGACGTTCACAATGTCGGTTGTCGAGCTCTGACCTGAATTAGCGAAAGGAAGCGATGATACGTCTGGACCTTTGAGTGTCTAAACAAGTTCAGAGGCCAAGTGTTTGTGGTTCGTTTGAGAGGTTACCAGTGGGAGATGAGGACCAGCAAGAGCTTTCAGGGCTGGCACCTTTAGTGTAGGAGCAATCGCTGGACGTTCACAATGTCGTTGTCGAGCTCTGACCTGAATTAGCAAAAGGAAGCGATGATACGTCTGGACCTTTGAGAGTCTAAACAAGTTCAGAGCCCAAGTGTTTGTGGTTCGTTTGAGAGGTTACCAGTGGGAGATGAGGACCAGCAAGAGCTTTCAGGGCTGGCACCTTTAGTGTAGGAGCAATCGCTGGACGTTCACAATTTCGGTGTAGGGTTCTGGCCAGATTGAGGAGGAGAGGCTTTGTACGTTGGGAGTTTTAGTAGCCAAAAGAATTTCAGAGCCCAAGTGTTTGTGGTTCGTTTGAGAGGTTACCAGTGGGAGATGAGGACCAGCAAGAGCTTTCAGGGCTGGCACCTTTAGTGTAGGAGCAATCGCTGGACGTTCGCAATTTCGGTGTAGGGCTCTGGCCAGATTGAGCAGGAGAGGCTGTGTACGTTGGAAGTTTTAGTAGCCTAAACAAGTTCAGAGCCCAAGTGTTTGTAGTTCGTTTGAGAGGTTACCAGTGGGAGATGAGGACCAGCAAGAGCTTTCAGGGCTGGCACCTTTAGTGTAGGAGCAATCGCTGGACATTCACAATGTCGTTGTCGAGCTCTGACCTGAATTAGCTAAAGGAAGCGATGATACGTCTGGACCTTTGAGAGTCTAAACAAGTTCAGAGGCCAAGTGTTTGTGGTTCGTTTGAGAGGTTACCAGTGGGAGATGAGGACCAGCAAGAGCTTTCAGGGCTGGCACCTTTAGTGTAGGAGCTATCGCTGGACTTTCACAATGTCGGTGTCGAGCTCTGACCTGAATTAGCGAAAGGAAGCGATGATACGTCTGGACCTTTGAGTGTCTAAACAAGTTCAGAGCCCAAGTGTTTGTGGTTCGTTTGAGAGGTTACCAGTGGGAGATGAGGACCAGCAAGAGCTTTCAGGGCTGGCACCTTTAGTGTAGGAGCAATCGCTGGACGTTCACAATGTCGGTGTCGAGCTCTGACCTGAATTAGCGAAAGGAAGCGATGATACGTCTGGACCTTTGAGAGTCTAAACAAGTTCAGAGCCCAAATGTTTGTGGTTCGTTTGAGAGGTTACCAGTGGGAGATGAGGACCAGCAAGAGCTTTCAGGGCTGGCACCTTTAGTGTAGGAGCAATCGCTGGACGTTCACAATTTCGGTGTAGGGCTCTGGCCAGATTGAGGAGGAGAGGCTTTGTATGTTGGGAGTTTTAGTAGCCAAAAGAATTTCAGAGGCCAAGTGTTTGTGGTTCGTTTGAGAGGTTACCAGTGGGAGATGAGGACCAGCAAGAGCTTTCAGGGCTGGCACCTTTAGTGTAGGAGCAATCGCTGGACGTTCGCAATTTCGGTGTAGGGCTCCTGCCAGATTGATCAGGAGAGGCTGTGTACGTTGGAAGTTTTAGTAGCCTAAACAAGTCAGAGCCCAAGTGTTTGTAGTTCGTTTGAGAGGTTACCAGTGGGAGATGAGGACCAGCAAGAGCTTTCAGGGCTGGCACCTTTAGTGTAGGAGCAATCGCTGGACGTTCGCAATTTCGGTGTTGAGCTCTGGCCAGATTGAGGAGGAGAGGCTGTGTACGTTGGAAGTTTTAGTAGCCTAAACAAGTTCAGAGGCCAAGTGTTTGTGGTTCGTTTGAGAGGTTACCAGTGGGAGATGAGGACCAGCAAGAGCTTTCAGGGCTGGCACCTTTAGTGTAGGAGCAATCGCTGGACGTTCACAATGTCGTTGTCGAGCTCTGACCTGAATTAGCAATAGGAAGCGATGATACGTCTGGACCTTTGAGTGTCTAAACAAGTTCAGAGCCCAAGTGTTTGTGGTTCGTTTGAGAGGTTACCAGTGGGAGATGAGGACCAGCAAGAGCTTTCAGGGCTGGCACCTTTAGTGTAGGAGCAATCGCTGGACGTTCGTAATTTCGGTGTAGAGCCCTGGCCAGATTGAGCAGGAGAGGCTGTGTACTTTGGAAGTTTTAGTATCCTAAAAAAGTTCAGAGCCCAAGTGTTTGTGGTTCGTTTGAGAGGTTACCAGTGGGAGATGAGGACCAGCAAGAGCTTTCAGGGCTGGCACCTTTAGTGTAGGAGCAATCGCTGGACGTTCGCAATGTTGGTGTTGAGCTCTGACATGAATTAGCGAAAGGAAGCGATGATACGTCTGGACCTTTGAGAGTCTAAGCAAGTTCAAAGCCCAAGTGTTTGTGGTTCGTTTGAGAGGTTACCAGTGGGAGATGAGGACCAGCAAGAGCTTTCAGGGCTGGCACCTCTAGTGTAGGAGCAATCGCTGGACGTTCGCAATTTCGGTGTAGGGCTCTGGCCAGATTGAGCAGGAGAGGCTTTGTACGTTGGGAGTTTTAGTAGCCAAAAGAATTTCAGAGCCCAAGTGTTTGTGGTTCGTTTGAGAGGTTACCAGTGGGAGATGAGGACCAGCAAGAGCTTTCAGGGCTGGCACCTTTAGTGTAGGAGCAATCGCTGGACGTTCGCAATTTCGGTGTAGGGCTCTGGCCAGATTGAGCAGGAGAGGCTGTGTACGTTGGAAGTTTTAGTAGCCTAAACAAGTTCAGAGCCCAAGTGTTTGTGGTTCGTTTGAGAGGTTACCAGTGGGAGATGAGGACCAGCAAGAGCTTTCAGGGCTGGCACCTTTAGTGTAGGAGCAATCACTGGACGTTCGCAATTTCGTTGTAGAGCTCTGGCCAGATTGAGGAGGAGAGGCTGTGTACGTTGGAAGTTTTAGTAGCCTAAACAAGTTCAGAGCCCAAGTGTTTGTGGTTTGTTTGAGAGGTTACAGTGGGAGATGAGGACAGCAAGAGCTTTCAGGGCTGGCACCTTTAGTGTAGGAGCAATCGCTGGACGTTCACAATGTCGGTGTCGAGCTCTGACCTGAATTAGCGAAAGGAAGCGATGATACGTCTGGACCTTTGAGTGTCTAAACAAGTTCAGAGGCCAAGTGTTTGTGGTTCGTTTGAGAGGTTACCAGTGGGAGATGAGGACCAGCAAGAGCTTTCAGGGCTGGCACCTTTAGTGTAGGAGCAATCGCTGGACGTTCACAATGTCGGTGTCGAGCTCTGACCTGAATTAGCGAAAGGAAGCGATGATACGTCTGGACCTTTGAGAGTCTAAACAAGTTCAGAGCCCAAGTGTTTGTGGTTCGTTTGAGAGGTTACCAGTGGGAGATGAGGACCAGCAAGAGCTTTCAGGGCTGGCACCTTTAGTGTAGGAGCAATCGCTGGACGTTCACAATTTCGGTGTAGGGTTCTGGCCAGATTGAGGAGGAGAGGCTTTGTACGTTGGGAGTTTTAGTAGCCAAAAGAATTTCAGAGCCCAAGTGTTTGTGGTTCGTTTGAGAGGTTACCAGTGGGAGATGAGGACCAGCAAGAGCTTTCAGGGCTGGCACCTTTAGTGTAGGAGCAATCGCTGGACGTTCGCAATTTCGGTGTAGGGCTCTGGCCAGATTGAGCAGGAGAGGCTGTGTACGTTGGAAGTTTTAGTAGCCTAAACAAGTTCAGAGCCCAAGTGTTTGTGGTTCGTTTGAGAGGTTACCAGTGGGAGATGAGGACCAGCAAGAGCTTTCAGGGCTGGCACCTTTAGTGTAGGAGCAATCGCTGGACGTTCACAATGTCGTTGTCGAGCTCTGACCTGAATTAGCTAAAGGAAGCGATGATACGTCTGGACCTTTGAGAGTCTAAACAAGTTCAGAGGCCAAGTGTTTGTGGTTCGTTTGAGAGGTTACCAGTGGGAGATGAGGACCAGCAAGAGCTTTCAGGGCTGGCACCTTTAGTGTAGGAGCAATCGCTGGACTTTCACAATGTCGGTGTCGAGCTCTGACCTGAATTAGCGAAAGGAAGCGATGATACGTCTGGACCTTTGAGTGTGTAAACAAGTTCAGAGCCCAAGTGTTTATGGTTCATTTGAGAGGTTACCAGTGGGAGATGAGGACCAGCAAGAGCTTTCAGGGCTGGCACCTTTAGTGTAGGAGCAATCGCTGGACGTTCACAATGTCGGTGTCGAGCTCTGACCTGAATTAGAGAAAGGAAGCGATGATACGTCTGGACCCTTTGTAGAGTCTAAACAAGTTCAGAGCCCAAATGTTTGTGGTTCGTTTGAGAGGTTACCAGTGGGAGATGAGGACCAGCAAGAGCTTTCAGGGCTGGCACCTTTAGTGTAGGAGCAATCGCTGGACGTTGGCAATTTCGGTGTAGGGCTCTGGCCAGATTGAGGAGGAGAGGCTTTGTATGTTGGGAGTTTTAGTAGCCAAAAGAATTTCAGAGCCCAAGTGTTTGTGGTTCGTTTGAGAGGTTACCAGTGGGAGATGAGGACCAGCAAGAGCTTTCAGGGCTGGCACCTTTAGTGTAGGAGCAATCGCTGGACGTTCGCAATTTCGGTGTAGGGCTCCTGCCAGATTGATCAGGAGAGGCTGTGTACGTTGGAAGTTTTAGTAGCCTAAACAAGTTCAGAGCCCAAGTGTTTGTAGTTCGTTTGAGAGGTTACCAGTGGGAGATGAGGACCAGCAAGAGCTTTCAGGGCTGGCACCTTTAGTGTAGGAGCAATCGCTGGACGTTCGCAATTTCGTTGTAGAGCTCTGGCCAGATTGGAGGAGGAGAGGCTGTGTACGTTGGAAGTTTTAGTAGCCTAAACAAGTTCAGAGCCCAAGTGTTTGTGGTTCGTTTGAGAGGTTACCAGTGGGAGATGAGGACCAGCAAGAGCTTTCAGGGCTGGCACCTTTAGTGTAGGAGCAATCGCTGGACGTTCACAATGTCGTTGTCGAGCTCTGACCTGAATTAGCAAAAGGAAGCGATGATACATCTGGACCTTTGAGTGTCTAAACAAGTTCAGAGCCAAGTGTTTGTGGTTCGTTGAGAGGTTACCAGTGGGAGATGAGGACCAGCAAGAGCTTTCAGGGCTGGCACCTTTAGTGTAGGAGCAATCGCTGGACGTTCACAATGTCGGTGTCGAGCTCTGACCTGAATTAGCGAAAGGAAGCGATGATACGTCTGGACCTTTGAGAGTCTAAACAAGTTCAGAGCCCAAATGTTTGTGGTTCGTTTGAGAGGTTACCAGTGGAGATGAGGACCAGCAAGAGCTTTCAGGGCTGGCACCTCTAGTGTAGGAGCAATCGCTGGACGTTCGCAATTTCGGTGTAGGGCTCTGGCCAGATTGAGCAGGAGAGGCTTTGTACGTGGGAGTTTTAGTAGCCAAAAGAATTTCAGAGCCCAAGTGTTTGTGGTTCGTTTGAGAGGTTACCAGTGGAGATGAGGACCAGCAAGAGCTTTCAGGGCTGGCACCTTTAGTGTAGGAGCAATCGCTGGACGTTCGCAATTTCGGTGTAGGGCTCTGGCCAGATTGAGCAGGAGAGGCTGTGTACGTTGGAAGTTTTAGTAGCCAAAACAAGTTCAGAGCCCAAGTGTTTGTGGTTCGTTTGAGAGGTTACCAGTGGGAGATGAGGACCAGCAAGAGCTTTCAGGGCTGGCACCTTTAGTGTAGGAGGCAATCACTGGACGTTCGCAATTTCGTTGTAGAGCTCTGGCCAGATTGAGGAGGAGAGGCTGTGTACGTTGGAAGTTTTAGTAGCCTAAACAAGTTCAGAGCCCAAGTGTTTGTGGTTTGTTTGAGAGGTTACCAGTGGGAGATGAGGACCAGCAAGAGCTTTCAGGGCTGGCACTTTAGTGTAGGAGCAATCGCTGGACGTTCACAATGTCGGTGTCGAGCTCTGACCTGAATTAGCGAAAGGAAGCGATGATACGTCTGGACCTTTGAGTGTCTAAACAAGTTCAGAGGCCAAGTGTTTGTGGTTCGTTTGAGAGGTTACCAGTGGGAGATGAGGACCAGCAAGAGCTTTCAGGGCTGGCACCTTTAGTGTAGGAGCAATCGCTGGACGTTCACAATGTCGGTGTCGAGCTCTGACCTGAATTAGCGAAAGGAAGCGATGATACGTCTGGACCTTTGAGAGTCTAAACAAGTTCAGAGCCCAAGTGTTTGTGGTTCGTTTGAGAGGTTACCAGTGGGAGATGAGGACCAGCAAGAGCTTTCAGGGCTGGCACCTTTAGTGTAGGAGCAATCGCTGGACGTTCACAATTTCGGTGTAGGGTTCTGGCCAGATTGAGGAGGAGAGGCTTTGTACGTTGGGAGTTTTAGTAGCCAAAAGAATTTCAGAGCCCAAGTGTTTGTGGTTCGTTTGAGAGGTTACCAGTGGGAGATGAGGACCAGCAAGAGCTTTCAGGGCTGGCACCTTTAGTGTAGGAGCAATCGCTGGACGTTCGCAATTTCGGTGTAGGGCTCTGGCCAGATTGAGCAGGAGAGGCTGTGTACGTTGGAAGTTTTAGTAGCCTAAACAAGTTCAGAGCCCAAGTGTTTGTAGTTCGTTTGAGAGGTTACCAGTGGGAGATGAGGACCAGCAAGAGCTTTCAGGGCTGGCACCTTTAGTGTAGGAGCAATCGCTGGACGTTCACAATGTCGTTGTCGAGCTCTGACCTGAATTAGCTAAAGGAAGCGATGATACGTCTGGACCTTTGAGAGTCTAAACAAGTTCAGAGGCCAAGTGTTTGTGGTTCGTTTGAGAGGTTACCAGTGGGAGATGAGGACCAGCAAGAGCTTTCAGGGCTGGCACCTTTAGTGTAGGAGCTATCGCTGGACTTTCACAATGTCGGTGTCGAGCTCTGACCTGAATTAGCGAAAGGAAGCGATGATACGTCTGGACCTTTGAGTGTCTAAACAAGTTCAGAGCCCAAGTGTTTGTGGTTCGTTTGAGAGGTTACCAGTGGGAGATGAGGACCAGCAAGAGCTTTCAGGGCTGGCACCTTTAGTGTAGGAGCAATCGCTGGACGTTCACAATGTCGGTGTCGAGCTCTGACCTGAATTAGCGAAAGGAAGCGATGATACGTCTGGACCTTTGAGAGTCTAAACAAGTTCAGAGCCCAAATGTTTGTGGTTCGTTTGAGAGGTTACCCACAGTCCGGGAGATGAGGACCAGCAAGAGCTTTCAGGGCTGGCACCTTTAGTGTAGGAGCAATCGCTGGACGTTCACAATTTCGGTGTAGGGCTCTGGCCAGATTGAGGAGGAGAGGCTTTGTATGTTGGGAGTTTTAGTAGCCAAAAGAATTTCAGAGGCCAAGTGTTTGTGGTTCGTTTGAGAGGTTACCAGTGGGAGATGAGGACCAGCAAGAGCTTTCAGGGCTGGCACCTTTAGTGTAGGAGCAATCGCTGGACGTTCGCAATTTCGGTGTAGGGCTCCTGCCAGATTGATCAGGAGAGGCTGTGTACGTTGGAAGTTTTAGTAGCCTAAACAAGTTCAGAGCCCAAGTGTTTTGTATTTCGTTTTAGAGGTTACCAGTGGGAGATGAGGACCAGCAAGAGCTTTCAGGGCTGGCACCTTTAGTGTAGGAGCAATCGCTGGACGTTCGCAATTTCGTTGTAGAGCTCTGGCCAGATTGAGGAGGAGAGGCTGTGTACGTTGGAAGTTTTAGTAGCCTAAACAAGTTCAGAGCCCAAGTGTTTGTGGTTCGTTTGAGAGGTTACCAGTGGGAGATGAGGACCAGCAAGAGCTTTCAGGGCTGGCACCTTTAGTGTAGGAGCAATCGCTGGACGTTCACAATGTCGTTGTCGAGCTCTGACCTGAATTAGCAATAGGAAGCGATGATACGTCTGGACCTTTGAGTGTCTAAACAAGTTCAGAGCCCAAGTGTTTGTGGTTCGTTTGAGAGGTTACCAGTGGGAGATGAGGACCAGCAAGAGCTTTCAGGGCTGGCACCTTTAGTGTAGGAGCAATCGCTGGACGTTCGTAATTTCGGTGTAGAGCCCTGGCCAGATTGAGCAGGAGAGGCTGTGTACTTTGGAAGTTTTAGTATCCTAAAAAAGTTCAGAGCCCAAGTGTTTGTGGTTCGTTTGAGAGGTTACCAGTGGGAGATGAGGACCAGCAAGAGCTTTCAGGGCTGGCACCTTTAGTGTAGGAGCAATCGCTGGACGTTCGCAATGTTGGTGTTGAGCTCTGACATGAATTAGCGAAAGGAAGCGATGATACGTCTGGACCTTTGAGAGTCTAAGCAAGTTCAAAGCCCAAGTGTTTGTGGTTCGTTTGAGAGGTTACCAGTGGGAGATGAGGACCAGCAAGAGCTTTCAGGGCTGGCACCTTTAGTGTAGGAGCAATCGCTGGACGTTCGCAATTTCGGTGTAGGGCTCTGGCCAGATTGAGCAGGAGAGGCTTTGTACGTTGGGAGTTTTAGTAGCCAAAAGAATTTCAGAGCCCAAGTGTTTGTGGTTCGTTTGAGAGGTTACCAGTGGAGATGAGGACCAGCAAGAGCTTTCAGGGCTGGCACCTTTAGTGTAGGAGCAATCGCTGGACGTTCGCAATTTCGGTGTAGGGCTCTGGCCAGATTGAGCAGCAGAGGCTGTGTACGTTGGAAGTTTTAGTAGCCAAAACAAGTTCAGAGCCCAAAGTGTTTGTGGTTCGTTTGAGAGGTTACCAGTGGGAGATGAGGACCAGCAAGAGCTTTCAGGGCTGGCACCTTTAGTGTAGGAGCAATCACTGGACGTTCACAATTTCGTTGTAGAGCTCTGGCCAGATTGAGGAGGAGAGGCTGTGTACGTTGGAAGTTTTAGTAGCCTAAACAAGTTCAGAGCCCAAGTGTTTGTGGTTTGTTTGAGAGGTTACCAGTGGGAGATGAGGACCAGCAAGAGCTTTCAGGGCTGGCACCTTTAGTGTAGGAGCAATCGCTGGACGTTCACAATGTCGGTGTCGAGCTCTGACCTGAATTAGCGAAAGGAAGCGATGATACGTCTGGACTTTGAGTGTCTAAACAAGTTCAGAGGCCAAGTGTTTGTGGTTCGTTTGAGAGGTTACCAGTGGGAGATGAGGACCAGCAAGAGCTTTCAGGGCTGGCACCTTTAGTGTAGGAGCAATCGCTGGACGTTCACAATGTCGGTGTCGAGCTCTTACCTGAATTAGCGAAAGGAAGCGATGATACGTCTGGACCTTTGAGAGTCTAAACAAGTTCAGAGCCCAAGTGTTGTGGTTCGTTTGAGAGGTTACCAGTGGGAGATGAGGACCAGCAAGAGCTTTCAGGGCTGGCACCTTTAGTGTAGGAGCAATCGCTGGACGTTCACAATTTCGGTGTAGGGTTCTGGCCAGATTGAGGAGGAGAGGCTTTGTACGTTGGGAGTTTTAGTAGCCAAAAGAATTTCAGAGCCCAAGTGTTTGTGGTTCGTTTGAGAGGTTACCAGTGGGAGATGAGGACCAGCAAGAGCTTTCAGGGCTGGCACCTTTAGTGTAGGAGCAATCGCTGGACGTTCGCAATTTCGGTGTAGGGCTCTGGCCAGATTGAGCAGGAGAGGCTGTGTACGTTGGAAGTTTTAGTAGCCTAAACAAGTTCAGAGCCCAAGTGTTTGTGGTTCGTTTGAGAGGTTACCAGTGGGAGATGAGGACCAGCAAGAGCTTTCAGGGCTGGCACCTTTAGTGTAGGAGCAATCGCTGGACGTTCACAATGTCGTTGTCGAGCTCTGACCTGAATTAGCTAAAGGAAGCGATGATACGTCTGGACCTTGAGAGTCTAAACAAGTTCAGAGGCCAAGTGTTTGTGGTTCGTTTGAGAGGTTACCAGTGGGAGATGAGGACCAGCAAGAGCTTTCAGGGCTGGCACCTTTAGTGTAGGAGCTATCGCTGGACTTTCACAATGTCGGTGTCGAGCTCTGACCTGAATTAGCGAAAGGAAGCGATGATACGTCTGGACCTTTGAGTGTCTAAACAAGTTCAGAGCCCAAGTGTTTGTGGTTCGTTTGAGAGGTTACCAGTGGGAGATGAGGACCAGCAAGAGCTTTCAGGGCTGGCACCTTTAGTGTAGGAGCAATCGCTGGACGTTCACAATGTCGGTGTCGAGCTCTGACCTGAATTAGAGAAAGGAAGCGATGATACGTCTGGACCTTTGAGAGTCTAAACAAGTTCAGAGCCCAAATGTTTGTGGTTCGTTTGAGAGGTTACCAGTGGAGATGAGGACCAGCAAGAGCTTTCAGGGCTGGCACCTTTAGTGTAGGAGCAATCGCTGGACGTTCACAATTTCGGTGTAGGGTTCTGGCCAGATTGAGGAGGAGAGGCTTTGTACGTTGGGAGTTTTAGTAGCCAAAAGAATTTCAGAGCCCAAGTGTTTGTGGTTCGTTTGAGAGGTTACCAGTGGGAGATGAGGACCAGCAAGAGCTTTCAGGGCTGGCACCTTTAGTGTAGGAGCAATCGCTGGACGTTCGCAATTTCGGTGTAGGGTTCTGGCCAGATTGAGGAGGAGAGGCTTTGTACGTTGGGAGTTTTAGTAGCCAAAAGAATTTCAGAGCCCAAGTGTTTGTGGTTCGTTTGAGAGGTTACCAGTGGGAGATGAGGACCAGCAAGAGCTTTCAGGGCTGGCACCTTTAGTGTAGGAGCAATCGCTGGACGTTCGCAATTTCGGTGTAGGGGCTCTGGCCAGATTGAGCAGGAGAGGCTGTGTACGTTGGAAGTTTTAGTAGCCTAAACAAGTTCAGAGCCCAAGTGTTTGTGGTTCGTTTGAGAGGTTACCAGTTGGGAGGATGAGGACCAGCAAGAGCTTTCAGGGCTGGCACCTTTAGTGTAGGAGCAATCGCTGGACGTTCACAATTTCGGTGTAGGGTTCTGGCCAGATTGAGGAGGAGAGGCTTTGTACGTTGGGAGTTTTAGTAGCCAAAAGAATTTCAGAGCCCAAGTGTTTGTGGTTCGTTTGAGAGGTTACCAGTGGGAGATGAGGACCAGCAAGAGCTTTCAGGGCTGGCACCTTTAGTGTAGGAGCAATCGCTGGACGTTCGCAATTTCGGTGTAGGGCTCTGGCCAGATTGAGCAGAGAGGCTGTGTACGTTGGAAGTTTTAGTAGCCTAAACAAGTTCAGAGCCCAAGTGTTTGTGGTTCGTTTGAGAGGTTACCAGTGGGAGATGAGGACCAGCAAGAGCTTTCAGGGCTGGCACCTTTAGTGTAGGAGCAATCGCTGGACGTTCACAATGTCTTTGTCGAGCTCTGACCTGAATTAGCTAAAGGAAGCGATGATACGTCTGGACCTTTGAGAGTCTAAACAAGTTCAGAGGCCAAGTGTTTGTGGTTCGTTTGAGAGGTTACCCGTGGGAGATGAGGACCAGCAAGAGCTTTCAGGCTGGCACCTTTAGTGTAGGAGCTATCGCTGGACTTTCACAATGTCGGTGTCGAGCTCTGACCTGAATTAGCGAAAGGAAGCGATGATACGTCTGGACCTTTGAGTGTCTAAACAAGTTCAGAGCCCAAGTGTTTGTGGTTCGTTTGAGAGGTTACCAGTGGGAGATGAGGACCAGCAAGAGCTTTCAGGGCTGGCACCTTTAGTGTAGGAGCAATCGCTGGACGTTCACAATGTCGGTGTCGAGCTCTGACCTGAATTAGAGAAAGGAAGCGATGATACGTCTGGACCTTTGAGAGTCTAAACAAGTTCAGAGCCCAAATGTTTGTGGTTCGTTTGAGAGGTTACCAGTGGGAGATGAGGACCAGCAAGAGCTTTCAGGGCTGGCACCTTTAGTGTAGGAGCAATCGATGGACGTTCACAATTTCGGTGTAGGGCTCTGGCCAGATTGAGGAGGAGAGGCTTTGTATGTTGGGAGTTTTAGTAGCCAAAAGAATTTCAGAGCCCAAGTGTTTGTGGTTCGTTTGAGAGGTTACCAGTGGGAGATGAGGACCAGCAAGAGCTTTCAGGGCTGGCACCTTTAGTGTAGGAGCAATCGCTGGACGTTCGCAATTTCGGTGTACACCTCAGGCCTGATTGAGCAGGAGAGGCTGTGTACGTTGGAAGTTTTAGTAGCCTAAACAAGTTCAGAGCCCAAGTGTTTGTAGTTCGTTTGAGAGGTTACCAGTGGGAGATGAGGACCAGCAAGAGCTTTCAGGGCTGGCACCTTTAGTGTAGGAGCAATCGCTGGACGTTCGCAATTTCGTTGTAGAGCTCTGGCCAGATTGAGGAGGAGAGGCTGTGTACGTTGGAAGTTTTAGTAGCCTAAACAAGTTCAGAGCCCAAGTGTTTGTGGTTCGTTTGAGAGGTTACCAGTGGGAGATGAGGACCAGCAAGAGCTTTCAGGGCTGGCACCTTTAGTGTAGGAGCAATCGCTGGACGTTCACAATGTCGTTGTCGAGCTCTGACCTGAATTAGCAAAAGGAAGCGATGATACGTCTGGACCTTTGAGTGTCTAAACAAGTTCAGAGCCCAAGTGTTTGTGGTTCGTTTGAGAGGTTACCAGTGGGAGATGAGACCAGCAAGAGCTTTCAGGGCTGGCACCTTTAGTGTAGGAGCAATCGCTGGACGTTCGTAATTTCGGTGTAGAGCCCTGGCCAGATTGAGCAGGAGAGGCTGTGTACTTTGGAAGTTTTAGTATCCTAAAAAAGTTCAGAGCCCAAGTGTTTGTGGTTCGTTTGAGAGGTTACCAGTGGGAGATGAGGACCAGCAAGAGCTTTCAGGGCTGGCACACTTTAGTGTAGGAGGCAATCGCTGGACGTTCGCAATGTTGGTGTTGAGCTCTGACATGAATTAGCGAAAGGAAGCGATGATACGTCTGGACCTTTGAGAGTCCTTATTTATTAAGCAAGTTCAAAGCCCAGTGTTTGTGGTTCGTTTGAGAGGTTACCAGTGGGAGATGAGGACCAGCAAGAGCTTTCAGGGCTGGCACCTTTAGTGTAGGAGCAATCGCTGGACGTTCTCAATTTCGGTGTAGGGCTCTGGCCAGATTGAGCAGGAGAGGCTGTGTACGTTGGAAGTTTTAGTAGCCTAAACAAGTTCAGAGCCCCAGTGTTTGTGGTTCGTTTTGAGAGGTTACCAGTGGGGAGATGAGGACCAGCAAGGAGCTTTCAGGGCTGGCACATTTAGTGTAGGAGCTATCGCTGGACGTTCTCAATTTCGGTGTAGAGCTCTGGCCAAATTGAGGAGGAGAGGCTGTGTACGTTGGAAGTTTTTAGTAGCCTAAACAAGTTCAGAGCCCAAGTGTTTGTGGTTCGTTTGAGAGGTTACCAGTGGGAGATGAGGACCAGCAAGAGCTTTCAGGGCTGGCACCTTTAGTGTAGGAGCAATCGCTGGACGTTAAAAATGTCGCTGTCGAGCTCTGACCTGAATTAGCGAAAGGAAGCGATGATACGTCTGGACCTTTGAGTGTCTAAACAAGTTCAGAGCCCAAGTGTTTATGGTTCATTTGAGAGGTTACCAGTGGGAGATGAGGACCAGCAAGAGCTTTCAGGGCTGGCACCTTTAGTGTAGGAACAATCGCTGGACGTTCACAATGTCGGTGTTGAGATCTGACCTGAATTAGCAAAAAGAAGCGATGATACGTCTGGACCTTTGAGTGTCTAAACAAGTTCAGAGCCCAAGTGGTTGTGGTTCGTTTGAGAGGTTACCAGTGGGAGATGAGGACCAGCAAGAGCTTTCAGGCTTGCACCTTTAGTGTAGGGGCAATAGCTGGACGTTCGAAATTTCGGTGTCGGTCTCTGGGACAGATTGAGCAGGAAAGGCTGTGTACGTTGGAAGTTATAGTAGCCTAAAAAAGTTCAGAGCCCAAGTGTTTGTGGTTCGTTTGAGAGGTTACCAGTGGGAGATGAGGACCAGCAAGAGCTTTCAGGGCTGGCACCTTTAGTGTAGGAGCAATCGCTGGACGTTCGCAATTTCGGTGTTGAGCTCTGACATGAATTAGTGAAACGAAGCGATGATACGTCTGGGCCTTTGAGTGTCTAAACATGTTTCAGAGCCCAAGTGTTTAAGGTTCGTTTGAGAGGTTACCAGTGGGAGATGAGGACCAGCAAGAGCTTTCAGGGCTGGCATCCTTTAGTGTAGGAGCAATCGCTGGACGTTCGCAATTTCGGTGTTGAGCTCTGGCCAGATTGAGCAGGAGAGGCTGTGTACGTTGGAAGTTTAGTAGCCTAAACAAGTTCAGAGCCCAAGTGTTTGTGGTTCGTTTGAGAGGTTACCAGTGGGAGATGAGGACCAGCAAGAGCTTTCAGGGCTGGCACCTTTACTGTAGGAGCAATCGCTGGACGTTCGCAATTTCGGTGTTGAGCTCTGGCCAGATTGAGCAGGAGAGGCTGTGTACGTTGGAAGTTTTAGTAGCCTAAACAAGTTCAGAGGCCAAGTGTTTGTGGTTCGTTTGAGAGGTTACCAGTGGGAGATGAGGACCAGCAAGAGCATTCAGGGCTGGCACCTTTAGTGTAGGAGCAATCACTGGACGTTCGCAATTTCAGTGTTGAGCTCTGACAAGAATTAGCGAAAGGAAGCGATGATACGTCTGGACCTTTGAGTGTCTAAGCAAGTTCAGAGCCGAAGTGTTTGTGGTTCGTTTGAGAGGTTACCAGTGGTAGATGAGGACCAGCAAGAGCTTTCAGGGCTGGCACCTTTAGTGTAGGAGCAATCGCTGGACGTTCGCAATTTCGGTGTAGAGCTCTGGCCAGATTGAGGAGAGAGGGCTGTGTACGTTGGAAGTTTTATTAGCCTAAACAAGTTCAGAGCCCAAGTGTTTGTGGTTCGTTGAGAGGTTACCAGTGGGAGATGAGGACCAGCAAGAGCT
This sequence comes from Gavia stellata, assembly GCF_030936135.1. NCBI lineage: Eukaryota > Metazoa > Chordata > Aves > Gaviiformes > Gaviidae > Gavia > Gavia stellata. The sequence goes on from NW_026776983.1 coordinate 82,911, forward strand.
TTCAGGGCTGGCACCTTTAGTGTAGGAGCAATCGCTGGACGTTCGCAATTTCGGTGTTGAGCTCTGGCCAGATTGAGCAGGAGAGGCTGTGTACGTTGGAAGTTTTAGTAGCCAAAACAAGTTCAGAGCCCAAGTGTTTGTAGTTCGTTTGAGAGGTTACCAGTGGGAGATGAGGACCAGCAAGAGCTTTCAGGGCTGGCACCTTTAGTGTAGAGCAATCGCTGGACCGTTCGCAATTTCGGTGTAGAGCTCCGGCCAGATTGAGCAGGAGAGGCTGTGTACGTTGGAATGTTTTAGTAGCCTAAACAAGTTCAGAGCCCAAGTGTTTGTGGTTCGTTTGAGAGGTTACCAGTGGGAGATGAGGACCAGCAAGAGCTTTCAGGGCTGGCACCTTTAGTGTAGGAGCAATCGCTGGACGTTCAAAATGTCGCTGTCGAGCTCTGACCTGAATTAGCGAAAGGAAAGCGATGATACGTCTGGACCTTTGAGTGTCCTAAACAAGTTCAGAGCCCAAGTGTTTGTGGTTCGTTTGAGAGGTTACCAGTGGGGAGATGAGGACCAGCAAGAGCTTTCAGGGCTGGCACCTTTAGTGTAGGAGCAATTGCTGGACGTTCGCAATTTCGGTGTTGAGCTCTGACATGAATTAGCGAAAGGAAGCGATGATACGTCTGGACCTTTGAGTGTCTAAACAAGTTCAGAGCCCAAGTGTTTGTGGTTCGTTTGAGAGGTTTACCAGTGGGAGATGAGGACCAGCAAGAGCTTTCAAGGGCTTGCACCTTTAGTGTAGGAGCAATCGCTGGACGTTCGCAATTTCGGTGTTGAGCTCTGACATGAATTAGTGAAACGAAGCGATGATACGTCTGGGCCTTTGAGTGTCTAAACATGTTCAGAAGCCCAAGTGTTTAAGGTTCGTTTTGAGAGGTTACCAGTGGGAGATGAGGACCAGCAAGAGCTTTCAGGGCTGGCACCTTTAGTGTAGGAGCAATCGCTGGACGTTCGCAATTTCGGTGTTGAGCTCTGGCCAGATTGAGCAGGAGAGGCTGTGTACGTTGAAAGTTGTAGTAGCCTAAACAAGTTCAGAGCCCAAGTGTTTGTGGTTCGTTTGAGAGGTTACCAGTGGGAGATGAGGACCAGCAAGAGCTTTCAGGGCTGGTACCTTTAGTGTAGGAGCAATCGCTGGACGTTCGCAATTTCGGTGTTGAGCTCTGACTTGAATTAGCCAAAGGAAGCGATGATACGTCTGGACCTTTGAGTGTCTAAACAAGTTCAGAGCCCAAGTGTTGTGGTTCGTTTGAGAGGTTACCAGTGGGAGATGAGGACAGCAAGAGCTTTCAGGGCTGGCACCTTTAGTGTAGGAGCAATCGCTGGACGTTCGCAATTTCGTGTAGAGTTCTGGCCACATTGAGCAGGAGAGGCTGTGTACGTTGGGAAGTTTTAGTAGCCTAAACAAGTTCAGAGCCCAAGTGTTTGTAGTTCGTTTGAGGAGGTTACCAGTGGGAGATGAGGACCAGCAAGAGCTTTCAGGGCTGGCACCTTTTACTGTAGGAGCAATCGCTGGACGTTCGCAATTTTCGGTGTAGGGCTCTGGCCAGATGAGCAGGAGAGGCTGTGTACATTGGAAGTTTTAGTAGCCTAAACAAGTTCAGAGCCCAAGTGTTTGTGGTTCGTTTGAGAGGTTACCAGTGGGAGATGAGGGACCAGCAAAGAGCATTCAGGGCTGGCACCTTTAGTGTAGGAGCAATCGCTGGACGTTCGCAATTTCGGTGTTGAGCTCTGGCCAGATTGAGCAGGAGAGGCTGTGTACGTTGGAAGTTTTAGTAGCCTAAACAAGTTCAGAGCCGAAGTGTTTGTGGTTCGTTTGAGAGGTTACCAGTGGGAGATGAGGACCAGCAAGAGCTTTCAGGGCTGGCACCTTTAGTGTAGGAGCAATCGCTGGACGTTCACAATGTCGTTGTCGAGCTCTGACCTGAATTATCGAAAGGAAGCGATGATACGTCTGGACCTTTGAGTGTCCTAAACAAGTTCAGAGCCCAAGTGTTTTGTGGTTCGTTGAGACGGTTACCAGTGGGAGATGAGGACCAGCAAGAGCTTTCAGGGCTGGCACCTTTAGTGTAGGAGCAATCGCTGGACGTTCACAATGTCGTTGTCGAGCTCTGACCTGAATTAGCTAAAGGAAGCGATGATACGTCTGGACCTTTGAGAGTCTAAACAAGTTCAGAGGCCAAGTGTTTTGTGGTTCGTTTGAGAGGGTTACCAGTGGGAGATGAGGACCAGCAAGAGCTTTCAGGGCTGGCAACCTTTAGTGTAGGAGCTATCGCTGGACTTTCACAATGTCGGTGTCGAGCTCTGACCTGAATTAGCGAAAGGAAGCGATGATACGTCTGGACCTTTGAGTGTCTAAACAAGTTCAGAGCCCAAGTGTTGTGGTTCGTTTGAGAGGTTACCAGTGGGAGGTGAGGACCAGCAAGAGCTTTCAGGGCTGGCACCTTTAGTGTAGGAGCAATCGCTGGACGTTCACAATGTCGGTGTAGGGCTCTGGCCAGATTGAGGAGGAGAGGCTTTGTATGTTGGGAGTTTTAGTAGCCAAAAGAATTTCAGAGCCCAAGTGTTTGTAGTTCGTTTTGAGAGGTTACCAGTGGGAGATGAGGACCAGCAAGAGCTTTCAGGGCTGGCACCTTTAGTGTAGGAGCAATCGCTGGACGTTCGCAATTTCGGTGTAGGGCTCCTGCCAGATTTATCAGGAGAGGCTGTGTACGTTGGAAGTTTTAGTAGCCTAAACAAGTTCAGAGCCCAAGTGTTTGTAGTTCGTTTGAGAGGTTACCAGTGGGAGATGAGGACCAGCAAGAGCTTTCAGGGCTGTCACCTTTAGTGTAGGAGCAATCGCTGGACGTTCGCAATTTCGTTGTAGAGCTCTGGCCAGATTGAGGAGGAGAGGCTGTGTACGTTGGAAGTTTTAGTAGCCTAAACAAGTTCAGAGCCCAAGTGTTTGTGGTTCGTTTTGAGAGGTTACCAGTGGGAGATGAGGACCAGCAAGAGCTTTCAGGGCTGGCACCTTTAGTGTAGGAGCAAATCGCTGGACGTTCACAATGTCGGTGTTGAGCTCTGACCTGAATTAGCGAAAGGAAGCGATGATACGTCTGGACCTTTGAGTGTCTAAACAAGTTCAGAGCCCAAGTGTTTGTGGTTCGTTTGAGAGGTTACCAGTGGGGAGATGAGGACCAGCAAGAGCTTTCAGGGCTGGCACCTTTAGTGTAGGAGCAATCGCTGGACGTTCAAAATGTCGCTGTCGAGCTCTGACCTGAATTAGCGACAGGAAAGCGATGATACGTCTGTGACCTTTGAGTGTCTAAACAAGTTCAGAGCCCAAGTGTTTATGGTTCATTTGAGAGGTTACCAGTGGGAGATGAGGACCAGCAAGAGCTTTCAGGGCTGGCACTTTAGTGTAGGAGCAATCGCTGGACGTTCGCAATTTCGGTGTTGACCTCTGGCCAGATTGAGCAGGGAGAGGCTGTGTACGTTGGAAGTTTTAGTAGCCTAAACAAGTCAGAAGCCAAGTGTTTGTGGTTCGTTTGAGAGGTTACCAGTGGGAGATGAGGACAGCAAGAGCTTTCAGGGCTGGCACCTTTAGTGTAGGAGCAATCGCTGGACGTTCGCAATTTCGGTGTTGAGCTTTGACGTGAATTAGCGAAAGGAAGCGATGATACGTCTGGACCTTTGAGTGTGTAAACAAGTTTCAGAGCCCCAAATGTTTCTGGTCATTTGAGAGGTTACCAGTGGGAGATGAGGACAGCAAGAGCTTTCAGGGCTGGCACCTTTAGTGTAGGAACAATCGCTGGACGTTCACAATGTCGGTGTTGAGATCTGACCTGAATTAGCAAAAAGAAGCGATGATACATCTGACCTTTGAGTGTCTAAACAAGTTCAGAGCCCAAGTGTTTGTGGTCGTTTGAGAGGTTACCAGTGGGAGATGAGGACCAGCAAGAGCTTTCAGGGCTTGCAACCTTTAGTGTAGGGGCAATAGCTGGACGTTCGAAATTTCGGTGTAGGTCTCTGGCCAGATTGAGCAGGAAAGGCTGTGTACGTTGGAAGTTATAGTAGCCTAAAAAAAGTTCAGAGGCCAAGTGTTTGTGGTTCGTTTGAGAGGTTACCAGTGGGAGATGAGGACCAGCAAGAGCTTTCAGGGCTGGCACCTTTAGTGTAGGAGCAATCGCTGGGACGTTCGCAATTTCGGTGTTGAGCTCTGACATGAATTAGTGAAACGAAGCGATGATACGTCTGGGCCTTTGAGTGTCTAAACATGTTCAGAGCCCAAGTGTTTTAAGGTTCGTTTGAGAGGTTACCAGTGGGAGATGAGGACCAGCAAGAGCTTTCAGGGCTGGCACCTTTAGTGTAGGAGCAATCGCTGGACGTTCGCAATTTCGGTGTTGAGCTCTGGCCAGATTGTAGCAGGAGAGGCTGTGTACGTTGAAGTTTTAGTAGCCTAAACAAGTTCAGAGCCCAAGTGTTTGTGGTTCGTTTGAGAGGTTACCAGGTGGAGATGAGGACCAGCAAGAGCTTTCCAGGGCTGGCACCTTTACTGTAGGAGCAATCGCTGGACGTTCGCAATTTCGGTGTAGGGCTCTGGCCAGATTGAGCAGGAGAGGCTGTGTACATTGGAAGTTTTAGTAGCCTAAACAAGTTCAGAGCCAAGTGTTTGTGGTTCGTTTGAGAGGTTACCAGTGGGAGATGAGGACCAGCAAGAGCATTTCAGGGCTGGCACCTTTAGTGTAGGAGCAATCACTGGACGTTCGCAATTTCAGTGTTGAGCTCTGACAAGAATTAGCGAAAGGAAGCGATGATACGTCTGGACCTTTGAGTGTCTAAGCAAGTTCAGAGCCGAAGTGTTTGTGGTTCGTTTGAGAGGTTACCAGTGGGAGATGAGGACCAGCAAGAGCTTTCAGGGCTGGCACCTTTAGTGTAGGAGCAATCGCTGGACGTTCGCAATTTCGGTGTAGAGCTCTGGCCAGATTGAGGAGGAGAGGCTGTGTACGTTGGAAGTTTTATTAGCCTAAACAAGTTCAGAGGCCAAGTGTTTGTGGTTCGTTTGAGAGGTTACCAGTGGGAGATGAGGACCAGCAAGAGCTTTCAGGGCTGGCACCTTTAGTGTAGGAGCAATCGCTGGACGTTCGCAATTTCGGTGTTGAGCTCTGGCCAGATTGAGCAGGAGAGGCTGTGTACGTTGGAAGTTTTAGTAGCCAAAACAAGTTCAGAGCCCAAGTGTTGTAGTTCGTTTGAGAGGTTACCAGTGGGAGATGAGGACCAGCAAGAGCTTTCAGGGCTGGCACCTTTAGTGTAGGAGCAATCGCTGGACGTTCGCAATTTCGGTGTTGAGCTCTGGCCAGATTGAGCAGGAGAGGCTGTGTACGTTGGAAGTTTTAGTAGCCTAAACAAGTTCAGAGCCCAAGTGTTTGTGGTTCGATTGAGAGGTTACCAGTGGAGATGAGGACCAGCAAGAGCTTTCAGGGCTGGCACCTTTAGTGTAGGAGCAATCGCTGGAACGTTCGCAATTTCGTGTTGAGCTCTGGCCAGATTGAGCAGGAGAGGCTGTTGTACGTTGGAAGTTTTAGTAGCCTAAACAAGTTCAGAGCCCAAGTGTTTGTGGTTCGTTTGAGAGGTTACCAGTGGGAGATGAGGACCAGCAAGAGCTTTCAGGGCTGGCACCTTTAGTGTAGGAGCAATCGCTGGACGTTCAAAATGTCGCTGTCGAGCTCTGACCTGAATTAGCGAAAGGAAGCGATGATACGTCTGGACCTTTGAGTGTCCTAAAACAAAGTTCGTTTGAGAGGTTACCAGTGGGAGATGAGGACCAGCAAGAGCTTTCAGGGCTGGCACCTTTAGTGTAGGAGCAATTGCTGGACGTTCGCAATTTCGGTGTTGAGCTCTGACATGAATTAGCGAAAGGAAGCGATGATACGTCTGGACCTTTGAGTGTCTAAACAAGTTCAGAGCCCAAGTGTTTGTGGTTCGTTTGAGAGGTTACCAGTGGGAGATGAGGACCAGCAAGAGCTTTCAGGGCTTGCACCTTTAGTGTAGGAGCAATCGCTGGACGTTCGCAATTTCGGTGTTGAGCTCTGACATGAATTAGTGAAACGAAGCGATGATACGTCTGGGCCTTTGAGTGTCTAAACATGTTCAGAGCCCAAGTGTTTAAGGTTCGTTTGAGAGGTTACCAGTGGGAGATGAGGACCAGCAAGAGCTTTCAGGGCTGGCACCTTTAGTGTAGGAGCAATCGCTGGACGTTCGCAATTTCGGTGTTGAGCTCTGGCCAGATTGAGCAGGAGAGGCTGTGTACGTTGGAAGTTTTAGTAGCCTAAACAAGTTCAGAGCCCAAGTGTTTGTGGTTCGTTTGAGAGGTTACCAGTGGGAGATGAGGACCAGCAAGAGCTTTCAGGGCTGGTACCTTTAGTGTAGGAGCAATCGCTGGACGTTCGCAATTTCGGTGTTGAGCTCTGACTTGAATTAGCCAAAGGAAGCGATGATACGTCTGGACCTTTGAGTGTCTAAACAAGTTCAGAGCCCAGGTGTTTGTGGTTCGTTTGAGAGGTTACCAGTGGGAGATGAGGACCAGCAAGAGCTTTCAGGGCTGGCACCTTTAGTGTAGGAGCAATCGCTGGACGTTCGCAATTTCGGTGTAGAGTTCTGGCCACATTGAGCAGGAGAGGCTGTGTACGTTGGAAGTTTTAGTAGCCTAAACAAGTTCAGAGCCCAAGTGTTTGTAGTTCGTTTGAGAGGTTACCAGTGGGAGATGAGGACCAGCAAGAGCTTTCAGGGCTGGCACCTTTAGTGTAGGAGCAATCACTGGACGTTCGCAATTTCAGTGTTGAGCTCTGACAAGAATTAGCGAAAGGAAGCGATGATACGTCTGGACCTTTGAGTGTCTAAGCAAGTTCAGAGCCGAAGTGTTTGTGGTTCGTTTGAGAGGTTACCAGTGGGAGATGAGGACCAGCAAGAGCTTTCAGGGCTGGCACCTTTAGTGTAGGAGCAATCGCTGGACGTTCGCAATTTCGGTGTAGAGCTCTGGCCAGATTGAGGAGGAGAGGCTGTGTACGTTGGAAGTTTTATTAGCCTAAACAAGTTCAGAGCCCAAGTGTTTGTGGTTCGTTTGAGAGGTTACCAGTGGGAGATGAGGACCAGCAAGAGCTTTCAGGGCTGGCACCTTTAGTGTAGGGGCAATCGCTGGACGTTCGCAATTTCGGTGTTGAGCTCTGGCCAGATTGAGCAGGAGAGGCTGTGTACGTTGGAAGTTTTAGTAGCCTAAACAAGTTCAGAGCCCAAGTGTTTGTAGTTCGTTTGAGAGGTTACCAGTGGGAGATGAGGACCAGCAAGAGCTTTCAGGGCTGGCACCTTTAGTGTAGGAGCAATCGCTGGACGTTCGCAATTTCGGTGTTGAGCTCTGGCCAGATTGAGCAGGAGAGGCTGTGTACGTTGGAAGTTATAGTAGCCTAAACAAGTTCAGAGCCCAAGTGTTTGTGGTTCGTTTGAGAGGTTAGCAGTGGGAGATGAGGACCAGCAAGAGCTTTCAGGGCTGGCACCTTTAGTGTAGGAGCAATCGCTGGACGTTCGCAATTTCGGTGTTGAGCTTTGACGTGAATTAGCGAAAGGAAGCGATGATACGTCTGGACCTTTGAGTGTGTAAACAAGTTCAGAGCCCAAATGTTTCTGGTTCATTTGAGAGGTTACCAATGGGAGATGAGGACCAGCAAGAGCTTTCAGGGCTGGCACCTTTAGTGTAGGAACAATCGCTGGACGTTCACAATGTCGGTGTTGAGATCTGACCTGAATTAGCAAAAAGAAGCGATGATACGTCTGGACCTTTGAGTGTCTAAACAAGTTCAGAGCCCAAGTGGTTGTGGTTCGTTTGAGAGGTTACCAGTGGGAGATGAGGACCAGCAAGAGCTTTCAGGGCTGGCACCTTTAGTGTAGGAGCAATTGCTGGACGTTCGCAATTTCGGTGTTGAGCTCTGACATGAATTAGCGAAAGGAAGCGATGATACGTCTGGACCTTTGAGTGTCTAAACAAGTTCAGAGCCCCAAGTGTTTGTGGTTCGTTTGAGAGGTTACCAGTGGGAGATGAGGACCAGCAAGAGCTTTCAGGGCTTGCACCTTTAGTGTAGCAGCAATAGCTGGACGTTCGAAATTTCGGTGTAGGTCTCTGGCCAGATTGAGCAGGAAAGGCTGTGTACGTTGGAAATTATAGTAGCCTAAACAAGTTCAGAGCCCAAGTGTTTGTGGTTCGTTTGAGAGGTTACCAGTGGGAGATGAGGACCAGCAAGAGCTTTCAGGGCTGGCACCTTTAGTGTAGGAGCAATCGCTGGACGTTCGCAATTTCGGTGTTGAGCTCTGACATGAATTAGTGAAACGAAGCGATGATACGTCTGGGCCTTTGAGTGTCTAAACATGTTCAGAGCCCAAGTGTTTAAGGTTCGTTTGAGAGGTTACCAGTGGGAGATGAGGACCAGCAAGAGCTTTCAGGGCTGGCACCTTTAGTGTAGGAGCAATCGCTGGGCGTTCGCAATTTCGGTGTAGAGCTCTGGCCAGATTGAGGAGGAGAGGCTGTGTACGTTGGAAGTTTTATTAGCCTAAACAAGTTCAGAGCCCAAGTGTTTGTGGTTCGTTTGAGAGGTTACCAGTGGGAGATGAGGACCAGCAAGAGCTTTCAGGGCTGGCACCTTTAGTGTAGGAGCAATCGCTGGACGTTCGCAATTTCGGTGTTGAGCTCTGGCCAGATTGAGCAGGAGAGGCTGTGTACGTTGGAAGTTTTAGTAGCCAAAACAAGTTCAGAGCCCAAGTGTTTGTAGTTCGTTTGAGAGGTTACCAGTGGGAGATGAGGACCAGCAAGAGCTTTCAGGGCTGGCACCTTTAGTGTAGGAACAATCGCTGGACGTTCACAATGTCGGTGTTGAGCTCTGACATGAATTAGCGAAAGGAAGCGATGATACGTCTGGACCTTTGAGTGTCTAAACAAGTTCAGAGCCCAAGTGTTTGTGGTTCGTTTGAGAGGTTACCAGTGGGAGATGAGGACCAGCAAGAGCTTTCAGGGCTTGCACCTTTAGTGTAGGAGCAATAGCTGGACGTTCGAAATTTCGGTGTAGGTCTCTGGCCAGATTGAGCAGGAAAGGCTGTGTACGTTGGAAGTTATAGTAGCCTAAACAAGTTCAGAGGCCAAGTGTTTGTGGTTCGTTTGAGAGGTTACCAGTGGGAGATGAGGACCAGCAAGAGCTTTCAGGGCTGGCACCTTTAGTGTAGGAGCAATCGCTGGACGTTCGCAATTTCGGTGTTGAGCTCTGACATGAATTAGTGAAACGAAGCGATGATAGGTCTGGGCCTTTGAGTGTCTAAACATGTTCAGAGCCCAAGTGTTTAAGGTTCGTTTGAGAGGTTACCAGTGGGAGATGAGGACCAGCAAGAGCTTTCAGGGCTGGCACCTTTAGTGTAGGAGCAATCGCTGGACGTTCGCAATTTCGGTGTAGAGCTCTGGCCAGATTGAGGAGGAGAGGCTGTGTACGTTGGAAGTTTTATTAGCCTAAACAAGTTCAGAGCCCAAGTGTTTGTGGTTCGTTTGAGAGGTTACCAGTGGGAGATGAGGACCAGCAAGAGCTTTCAGGGCTGGCACCTTTAGTGTAGGAGCAATCGCTGGACGTTCGCAATTTCGGTGTTGAGCTCTGGCCAGATTGAGCAGGAGAGGCTGTGTACGTTGGAAGTTTTAGTAGCCAAAACAAGTTCAGAGCCCAAGTGTTTGTAGTTCATTTGAGAGGTTACCAGTGGGAGATGAGGACCAGCAAGAGCTTTCAGGGCTGGCACCTTTAGTGTAGGAGCAATCGCTGGACGTTCGCAATTTCGGTTTTGAGCTCTGGCCAGATTGAGCAGGAGAGGCTGTGTACGTTGGAAGTTTTAGTAGCCTAAACAAGTTCAGAGCCCAAGTGTTTGTGGTTCGTTTGAGAGGTTACCAGTGGGAGATGAGGACCAGCAAGAGCTTTCAGGGCTGGCACCTTTAGTGTAGGAACAATCGCTGGACGTTCACAATGTCGGTGTTGAGATCTGACCTGAATTAGCAAAAAGAAGCGATGATAAGTCTGGACCTTTGAGTGTCTAAACAAGTTCAGAGCCCAAGTGGTTGTGGTTCGTTTGAGAGGTTACCAGTGGGAGATGAGGACCAGCAAGAGCTTTCAGGGCTGGCACCTTTAGTGTAGGAGCAATCGCTGGACGTTCGCAATTTCGGTGTTGACCTCTGGCCAGATTGAGCAGGAGAGGCTGTGTACGTTGGAAGTTTTAGTAGCCAAAACAAGTTCAGAGCCCAAGTGTTTGTAGTTCGTTTGAGAGGTTACCAGTGGGAGATGAGGACCAGCAAGAGCTTTCAGGGCTGGCACCTTTAGTGTAGGAGCAATCGCTGGACGTTCGCAATTTCGGTGTTGAGCTCTGACATGAATTAGTGAAACGAAGCGATGATACGTCTGGGCCTTTGAGTGTCTAAACATGTTCAGAGCCCAAGTGTTTAAGGTTCGTTTGAGAGGTTACCAGTGGGAGATGAGGACCAGCAAGAGCTTTCAGGGCTGGCACCTTTAGTGTAGGAGCAATCGCTGGGCGTTCGCAATTTCGGTGTAGGGCTCTGGCCAGATTGAGCAGGAGAGGCTGTGTACGTTGGAAGTTGTAGTAGCCTAAACAAGTTCAGAGCCCAAGTGTTTGTGGTTCGTTTGAGAGGTTACCAGTGGGAGATGAGGACCAGCAAGAGCTTTCAGGGCTGGCACCTTTAGTGTAGGAGCAATTGCTGGACGTTCGCAATTTCGGTGTTGAGCTCTGACATGAATTAGCGAAAGGAAGCGATGATACGTCTGGACCTTTGAGTGTCTAAACAAGTTCAGAGCCCAAGTGTTTGTGGTTCGTTTGAGAGGTTACCAGTGGGAGATGAGGACCAGCAAGAGCTTTCAGGGCTTGCACCTTTAGTGTAGGAGCAATCGCTGGACGTTCGAAATTTCGGTGTAGGTCTCTGGCCAGATTGAGCAGGAAAGGCTGTGTACGTTGGAAGTTATAGTAGCCTAAACAAGTTCAGAGCCCAAGTGTTTGTGGTTCGTTTGAGAGGTTACCAGTGGGAGATGAGGACCAGCAAGAGCTTTCAGGGCTGGCACCTTTAGTGTAGGAGCAATCGCTGGACGTTCGCAATTTCGGTGTTGAGCTCTGACATGAATTAGTGAAACGAAGCGATGATACGTCTGGGCCTTTGAGTGTCTAAACATGTTCAGAGCCCAAGTGTTTAAGGTTCGTTTGAGAGGTTACCAGTGGGAGATGAGGACCAGCAAGAGCTTTCAGGGCTGGCACCTTTAGTGTAGGAGCAATCGCTGGACGTTCGCAATTTCGGTGTTGAGCTCTGGCCAGATAGAGCAGGAGAGGCTGTGTACGTTGGAAGTTGTAGTAGCCTAAACAAGTTCAGAGCCCAAGTGTTTGTGGTTCGTTTGAGAGGTTACCAGTGGGAGATGAGGACCAGCAAGAGCTTTCAGGGCTGGCACCTTTAGTGTAGGAGCAATCGCTGGACGTTCGCAATTTCGGTGTTGAGCTCTGACTTGAATTAGCCAAAGGAAGCGATGATACGTCTGGACCTTTGAGTGTCTAAACAAGTTCAGAGCCCAGGTGTTTGTGGTTCGTTTTAGAGGTTACCAGTGGGAGATGAGGACCAGCAAGAGCTTTCAGGGCTGGCACCTTTAGTGTAGGAGCAATCGCTGGACGTTCGCAATTTCGGTGTAGAGTTCTGGCCACATTGAGCAGGAGAGGCTGTGTACGTTGGAAGTTTTAGTAGCCTAAACAAGTTCAGAGCCCAAGTGTTTGTAGTTCGTTTGAGAGGTTACCAGTGGGAGATGAGGACCAGCAAGAGCTTTCAGGGCTGGCACCTTTACTGTAGGAGCAATCGCTGGACGTTCGCAATTTCGGTGTAGGGCTCTGGCCAGATTGAGCAGGAGAGGCTGTGTACATTGGAAGTTTTAGTAGCCTAAACAAGTTCAGAGCCCAAGTGTTTGTGGTTCGTTTGAGAGGTTACCAGTGGGAGATGAGGACCAGCAAGAGCATTCAGGGCTGGCACCTTTAGTGTAGGAGCAATCACTGGACGTTCGCAATTTCAGTGTTGAGCTCTGACAAGAATTAGCGAAAGGAAGCGATGATACGTCTGGACCTTTGAGTGTCTAAGCAAGTTCAGAGCCGAAGTGTTTGTGGTTCGTTTGAGAGGTTACCAGTGGGAGATGAGGACCAGCAAGAGCTTTCAGGGCTGGCACCTTTAGTGTAGGAGCAATCGCTGGACGTTCGCAATTTCGGTGTAGAGCTCTGGCCAGATTGAGGAGGAGAGGCTGTGTACGTTGGAAGTTTTATTAGCCTAAACAAGTTCAGAGCCCAAGTGTTTGTGGTTCGTTTGAGAGGTTACCAGTGGGAGATGAGGACCAGCAAGAGCTTTCAGGGCTGGCACCTTTAGTGTAGGAGCAATCACTGGACGTTCAAAATGTCGCTGTCGAGCTCTGACCTGAATTAGCGAAAGGAAGCGATGATACGTCTGGACCTTTGAGTGTCTAAACAAGTTCAGAGCCCAAGTGTTTATGGTTCATTTGAGAGGTTACCAGTGGGAGATGAGGACCAGCAAGAGCTTTCAGGGCTGGCACCTTTAGTGTAGGAGCAATCGCTGGACGTTCGCAATTTCGGTGTTGAGCTCTGGCCAGATTGAGCAGGAGAGGCTGTGTACGTTGGAAGTTTTAGTAGCCTAAACAAGTTCAGAGCCCAAGTGTTTGTGGTTCGTTTGAGAGGTTACCAGTGGGAGATGAGGACCAGCAAGAGCTTTCAGGGCTGGCACCTTTAGTGTAGGAGCAATCGCTGGACGTTCGTAATTTCGGTGTAGAGCCCTGGCTAGATTTAGCAGGAGAGACTGTGTACGTTGGAAGTTTTAGTAGCCTAAACAAGTTCAGAGCCCAAGTGTTTGTGGTTCGTTTGAGAGGTTACCAGTGGGAGATGAGGACCAGCAAGAGCTTTCAGGGCTGGCACCTTTAGTGTAGGAGCAATGGCTGGACGTTCGCAATTTCGGTGTTGAGCTTTGACGTGAATTAGCGAAAGGAAGCGATGATACGTCTGGACCTTTGAGTGTGTAAACAAGTTCAGAGCCCAAATGTTTCTGGTTCATTTGAGAGGTTACCAATGGGAGATGAGGACCAGCAAGAGCTTTCAGGGCTGGCACCTTTAGTGTAGGAAAGATCGCTGGACGTTCACAATGTCGGTGTTGAGATCTGACCTGAATTAGCAAAAAGAAGCGATGATACGTCTGGACCTTTGAGTGTCTAAACAAGTTCAGAGCCCAAGTGGTTGTGGTTCGTTTGAGAGGTTACCAGTGGGAGATGAGGACCAGCAAGAGCTTTCAGGGCTGGCACCTTTAGTGTAGGAGCAATCGCTGGACGTTCGCAATTTCGGTGTTGAGCTCTGGCCAGATTGAGCAGGAGAGGCTGTGTACGTTGGAAGTTTTAGTAGCCAAAACAAGTTCAGAGCCCAAGTGTTTGTAGTTCGTTTGAGAGGTTACCAGTGGGAGATGAGGACCAGCAAGAGCTTTCAGGGCTGGCACCTTTAGTGTAGGAGCAATTGCTGGACGTTCGCAATTTCGGTGTTGAGCTCTGACATGAATTAGCGAAAGGAAGCGATGATACGTCTGGACCTTTGAGTGTCTAAACAAGTTCAGAGCCCAAGTGTTTGTGGTTCGTTTGAGAGGTTACCAGTGGGAGATGAGGACCAGCAAGAGCTTTCAGGGCTTGCACCTTTAGTGTAGGAGCAATAGCTGGACATTCGAAATTTCGGTGTAGGTCTCTGGCCAGATTGAGCAGGAAAGGCTGTGTACGTTGGAAGTTATAGTAGCCTAAACAAGTTCAGAGCCCAAGTGTTTGTGGTTCGTTTGAGAGGTTACCAGTAGGAGATGAGGACCAGCAAGAGCTTTCAGGGCTGGCACCTTTAGTGTAGGAGCAATCGCTGGACGTTCGCAATTTCGGTGTTGAGCTCTGACATGAATTAGTGAAACGAAGCGATGATACGTCTGGGCCTTTGAGTGTCTAAACATGTTCAGAGCCCAAGTGTTTAAGGTTCGTTTGAGAGGTTACCAGTGGGAGATGAGGACCAGCAAGAGCTTTCAGGGCTGGCACCTTTAGTGTAGGAGCAATCGCTGGGCGTTCGCAATTTCGGTGTAGGGCTCTGGCCAGATTGAGCAGGAGAGGCTGTGTACGTTGGAAGTTTTAGTAGCCTAAACAAGTTCAGAGCCCAAGTATGTTTGTGGTTCGTTTGAGAGGTTACCAGTGGGAGATGAGGACCAGCAAGAGCTTTCAGGGCTGGCACCTTTAGTGTAGGAGCAATCGCTGGACGTTCAAAATGTCGCTGTCGAGCTCTGACCTGAATTAGCGAAAGGAAGCGATGATACGTCTGGACCTTTGAGTGTCTAAACAAGTTCAGAGCCCAAGTGTTTATGGTTCATTTGAGAGGTTACCAGTGGGAGATGAGGACCAGCAAGAGCTTTCAGGGCTGGCACCTTTAGTGTAGGAGCAATCGCTGGACGTTCGCAATTTCGGTGTTGAGCTCTGGCCAGATTGAGCAGGAGAGGCTGTGTACGTTGGAAGTTTTAGTAGCCTAAACAAGTTCAGAGCCCAAGTGTTTGTGGTTCGTTTGAGAGGTTACCAGTGGGAGATGAGGACCAGCAAGAGCTTTCAGGGCTGGCACCTTTAGTGTAGGAGCAATCGCTGGACGTTCGTAATTTCGGTGTAGAGCCCTGGCTAGATTTAGCAGGAGAGACTGTGTACGTTGGAAGTTTTAGTAGCCTAAACAAGTTCAGAGCCCAAGTGTTTGTGGTTCGTTTGAGAGGTTACCAGTGGGAGATGAGGACCAGCAAGAGCTTTCAGGGCTGGCACCTTTAGTGTAGGAGCAATCGCTGGACGTTCGCAATTTCGGTGTTGAGCTTTGACGTGAATTAGCGAAAGGAAGCGATGATACGTCTGGACCTTTGAGTGTGTAAACAAGTTCAGAGCCCAAATGTTTCTGGTTCATTTGAGAGGTTACCAATGGGAGATGAGGACCAGCAAGAGCTTTCAGGGCTGGCACCTTTAGTGTAGGAACAATCGCTGGACGTTCACAATGTCGGTGTTGAGATCTGACCTGAATTAGCAAAAAGAAGCGATGATACGTCTGGACCTTTGAGTGTCTAAACAAGTTCAGAGCCCAAGTGTTTGTGGTTCGTTTGAGAGGTTACCAGTGGGAGATGAGGACCAGCAAGAGCTTTCAGGGCTGGCACCTTTAGTGTAGGAGCAATCGCTGGACGTTCGCAATTTCGGTGTTGAGCTCTGGCCAGATTGAGCAGGAGAGGCTGTGTACGTTGGAAGTTTTAGTAGCCAAAACAAGTTCAGAGCCCAAGTGTTTGTAGTTCGTTTGAGAGGTTACCAGTGGGAGATGAGGACCAGCAAGAGCTTTCAGGGCTGGCACCTTTAGTGTAGGAGCAATTGCTGGACGTTCGCAATTTCGGTGTTGAGCTCTGACATGAATTAGCGAAAGGAAGCGATGATACGTCTGGACCTTTGAGTGTCTAAACAAGTTCAGAGCCCAAGTGTTTGTGGTTCGTTTGAGAGGTTACCAGTGGGAGATGAGGACCAGCAAGAGCTTTCAGGGCTTGCACCTTTAGTGTAGGAGCAATCGCTGGACATTCGAAGTTTCGGTGTAGGTCTATGGCCAGATTGAGCAGGAAAGGCTGTGTACGTTGGAAGTTATAGTAGCCTAAACAAGTTCAGAGCCCAAGTGTTTGTGGTTCGTTTGAGAGGTTACCAGTAGGAGATGAGGACCAGCAAGAGCTTTCAGGGCTGGCACCTTTAGTGTAGGAGCAATCGCTGGACGTTCGCAATTTCGGTGTTGAGCTCTGACATGAATTAGTGAAACGAAGCGATGATACGTCTGGGCCTTTGAGTGTCTAAACATGTTCAGAGCCCAAGTGTTTAAGGTTCGTTTGAGAGGTTACCAGTGGGAGATGAGGACCAGCAAGAGCTTTCAGGGCTGGCACCTTTAGTGTAGGAGCAATCGCTGGGCGTTCGCAATTTCGGTGTAGGGCTCTGGCCAGATTGAGCAGGAGAGGCTGTGTACGTTGGAAGTTGTAGTAGCCTAAACAAGTTCAGAGCCCAAGTGTTTGTGGTTCGTTTGAGAGGTTACCAGTGGGAGATGAGGACCAGCAAGAGCTTTCAGGGCTGGCACCTTTAGTGTAGGAGCAATTGCTGGACGTTCGCAATTTCGGTGTTGAGCTCTGACATGAATTAGCGAAAGGAAGCGATGATACGTCTGGACCTTTGAGTGTCTAAACAAGTTCAGAGCCCAAGTGTTTGTGGTTCGTTTGAGAGGTTACCAGTGGGAGATGAGGACCAGCAAGAGCTTTCAGGGCTTGCACCTTTAGTGTAGGAGCAATCGCTGGACGTTCGAAATTTCGATGTAGGTCTCTGGCCAGATTGTGCAGGAAAGGCTGTGTACGTTGGAAGTTATAGTAGCCTAAACAAGTTCAGAGCCCAAGTGTTTGTGGTTCGTTTGAGAGGTTACCAGTGGGAGATGAGGACCAGCAAGAGCTTTCAGGGCTGGCACCTTTAGTGTAGGAGCAATCGCTGGACGTTCGCAATTTCGGTGTTGAGCTCTGACATGAATTAGTGAAACGAAGCGATGATACGTCTGGGCCTTTGAGTGTCTAAACATGTTCAGAGCCCAAGTGTTTAAGGTTCGTTTGAGAGGTTACCAGTGGGAGATGAGGACCAGCAAGAGCTTTCAGGGCTGGCACCTTTAGTGTAGGAGCAATCGCTGGACGTTCGCAATTTCGGTGTTGAGCTCTGGCCAGATTGAGCAGGAGAGGCTGTGTACGTTGGAAGTTGTAGTAGCCTAAACAAGTTCAGAGCCCAGGTGTTTGTGGTTCGTTTTAGAGGTTACCAGTGGGAGATGAGGACCAGCAAGAGCTTTCAGGGCTGGCACCTTTAGTGTAGGAGCAATCGCTGGACGTTCGCAATTTCGGTGTTGAGCTTTGACGTGAATTAGCGAAAGGAAGCGATGATACGTCTGGACCTTTGAGTGTCTAAACAAGTTCAGAGCCCAAATGTTTCTGGTTCATTTGAGAGGTTACCAATGGGAGATGAGGACCAGCAAGAGCTTTCAGGGCTGGCACCTTTAGTGTAGGAACAATCGCTGGACGTTCACAATGTCGGTGTTGAGATCTGACCTGAATTAGCAAAAAGAAGCGATGATATGTCTGGACCTTTGAGTGTCTAAACAAGTTCAGAGCCCAAGTGGTTGTGGTTCGTTTGAGAGGTTACCAGTGGGAGATGAGGACCAGCAAGAGCTTTCAGGGCTGGCACCTTTAGTGTAGGAGCAATCGCTGGACGTTCGCAATTTCGGTGTTGACCTCTGGCCAGATTGAGCAGGAGAGGCTGTGTACGTTGGAAGTTTTAGTAGCCAAAACAAGTTCAGAGCCCAAGTGTTTGTAGTTCGTTTGAGAGGTTACCAGTGGGAGATGAGGACCAGCAAGAGCTTTCAGGGCTGGCACCTTTAGTGTAGGAGCAATTGCTGGACGTTCGCAATTTCGGTGTTGAGCTCTGACATGAATTAGCGAAAGGAAGCGATGATACGTCTGGACCTTTGAGTGTCTAAACAAGTTCAGAGCCCAAGTGTTTGTGGTTCGTTTGAGAGGTTACCAGTGGGAGATGAGGACCAGCAAGAGCTTTCAGGGCTTGCACCTTTAGTGTAGGAGCAATAGCTGGACATTCGAAATTTCGGAGTAGGTCTCTGGCCAGATTGAGCAGGAAAGGCTGTGTACGTTGGAAGTTATAGTAGCCTAAACAAGTTCAGAGCCCAAGTGTTTGTGGTTCGTTTGAGAGGTTACCAGTAGGAGATGAGGACCAGCAAGAGCTTTCAGGGCTGGCACCTTTAGTGTAGGAGCAATCGCTGGACGTTCGCAATTTCGGTGTTGAGCTCTGACATGAATTAGTGAAACGAAGCGATGATACGTCTGGGCCTTTGAGTGTCTAAACATGTTCAGAGCCCAAGTGTTTAAGGTTCGTTTGAGAGGTTACCAGTGGGAGATGAGGACCAGCAAGAGCTTTCAGGGCTGGCACCTTTAGTGTAGGAGCAATCGCTGGGCGTTCGCAATTTCGGTGTAGGGCTCTGGCCAGATTGAGCAGGAGAGGCTGTGTACGTTGGAAGTTGTAGTAGCCTAAACAAGTTCAGAGCCCAAGTGTTTGTGGTTCGTTTGAGAGGTTACCAGTGGGAGATGAGGACCAGCAAGAGCTTTCAGGGCTGGCACCTTTAGTGTAGGAGCAATTGCTGGACGTTCGCAATTTCGGTGTTGAGCTCTGACATGAATTAGCGAAAGGAAGCGATGATACGTCTGGACCTTTGAGTGTCTAAACAAGTTCAGAGCCCAAGTGTTTGTGGTTCGTTTGAGAGGTTACCAGTGGGAGATGAGGACCAGCAAGAGCTTTCAGGGCTTGCACCTTTAGTGTAGGAGCAATCGCTGGACGTTCGAAATTTCGGTGTAGGTCTCTGGCCAGATTGAGCAGGAAAGGCTGTGTACGTTGGAAGTTATAGTAGCCTAAACAAGTTCAGAGCCCAAGTGTTTGTGGTTCGTTTGAGAGGTTACCAGTGGGAGATGAGGACCAGCAACAGCTTTCAGGGCTGGCACCTTTAGTGTAGGAGCAATCGCTGGACGTTCGCAATTTCGGTGTTGAGCTCTGACATGAATTAGTGAAACGAAGCGATGATACGTCTGGGCCTTTGAGTGTCTAAACATGTTCAGAGCCCAAGTGTTTAAGGTTCGTTTGAGAGGTTACCAGTGGGAGATGAGGACCAGCAAGAGCTTTCAGGGCTGGCACCTTTAGTGTAGGAGCAATCGCTGGACGTTCGCAATTTCGGTGTTGAGCTCTGGCCAGATTGAGCAGGAGAGGCTGTGTACGTTGGAAGTTGTAGTAGCCTAAACATGTTCAGAGCCCAAGTGTTTGTGGTTCGTTTGAGAGGTTACCAGTGGGAGATGAGGACCAGCAAGAGCTTTCAGGGCTGGTACCTTTAGTGTAGGAGCAATCGCTGGACGTTCGCAATTTCGGTGTTGAGCTCTGACTTGAATTAGCAAAAGGAAGCGATGATACGTCTGGACCTTTGAGTGTCTAAGCAAGTTCAGAGCCGAAGTGTTTGTGGTTCGTTTGAGAGGTTACCAGTGGGAGATGAGGACCAGCAAGAGCTTTCAGGGCTGGCACCTTTAGTGTAGGAGCAATCGCTGGACGTTCGCAATTTCGGTGTAGAGCTCTGGCCAGATTGAGGAGGAGAGGCTGTGTACGTTGGAAGTTTTATTAGCCTAAACAAGTTCAGAGCCCAAGTGTTTGTGGTTCGTTTGAGAGGTTACCAGTGGGAGATGAGGACCAGCAAGAGCTTTCAGGGCTGGCACCTTTAGTGTAGGAGCAATCGCTGGACGTTCGCAATTTCGGTGTTGAGCTCTGGCCAGATTGAGCAGGAGAGGCTGTGTACATTGGAAGTTTTAGTAGCCTAAACAAGTTCAGAGCCCAAGTGTTTGTGGTTCGTTTGAGAGGTTACCAGTGGGAGATGAGGACCAGCAAGAGCTTTCAGGGCTGGCACCTTTAGTGTAGGAGCAATCGCTGGACGTTCAAAATGTCGCTGTCGAGCTCTGACCTGAATTAGCGAAAGGAAGCGATGATACGTCTGGACCTTTGAGTGTCTAAACAAGTTCAGAGCCCAAGTGTTTATGGTTCATTTGAGAGGTTACCAGTGGGAGATGAGGACCAGCAAGAGCTTTCAGGGCTGGCACCTTTAGTGTAGGAGCAATCGCTGGACGTTCGCAATTTCGGTGTTGAGCTCTGGCCAGATTGAGCAGGAGAGGCTGTGTACGTTGGAAGTTTTAGTAGCCTAAACAAGTTCAGAGCCCAAGTGTTTGTGGTTCGTTTGAGAGGTTACCAGTGGGAGATGAGGACCAGCAAGAGCTTTCAGGGCTGGCACCTTTAGTGTAGGAGCAATCGCTGGACGTTCGTAATTTCGGTGTAGAGCCCTGGCTAGATTTAGCAGGAGAGACTGTGTACGTTGGAAGTTTTAGTAGCCTAAACAAGTTCAGAGCCCAAGTGTTTGTGGTTCGTTTGAGAGGTTACCAGTGGGAGATGAGGACCAGCAAGAGCTTTCAGGGCTGGCACCTTTAGTGTAGGAGCAATCGCTGGACGTTCGCAATTTCGGTGTTGAGCTTTGACGTGAATTAGCGAAAGGAAGCGATGATACGTCTGGACCTTTGAGTGTGTAAACAAGTTCAGAGCCCAAATGTTTCTGGTTCATTTGAGAGGTTACCAATGGGAGATGAGGACCAGCAAGAGCTTTCAGGGCTGGCACCTTTAGTGTAGGAACAATCGCTGGACGTTCACAATGTCGGTGTTGAGATCTGACCTGAATTAGCAAAAAGAAGCGATGATACGTCTGGACCTTTGAGTGTCTAAACAAGTTCAGAGCCCAAGTGGTTGTGGTTCGTTTGAGAGGTTACCAGTGGGAGATGAGGACCAGCAAGAGCTTTCAGGGCTGGCACCTTTAGTGTAGGAGCAATCGCTGGACGTTCGCAATTTCGGTGTAGAGCTCTGGCCAGATTGAGGAGGAGAGGCTGTGTACGTTGGAAGTTTTAGTAGCCTAAACAAGTTCAGAGCCCAAGTGTTTGTGGTTCGTTTGAGAGGTTACCAGTGGGAGATGAGGACCAGCAAGAGCTTTCAGGGCTGGCACCTTTAGTGTAGGAGCAATCGCTGGACGTTCACAATTTCGGTGTAGAGCCCTGGCTAGATTTAGCAGGAGAGACTGTGTACGTTGGAAGTTTTAGTAGCCTAAACAAGTTCAGAGCCCAAGTGTTTGTGGTTCGTTTGAGAGGTTACCAGTGGGAGATGAGGACCAGCAAGAGCTTTCAGGGCTGGCACCTTTAGTGTAGGAGCAATCGCTGGACGTTCGCAATTTCGGTGTTGAGCTTTGACGTGAATTAGCGAAAGGAAGCGATGATACGTCTGGACCTTTGAGTGTGTAAACAAGTTCAGAGCCCAAATGTTTCTGGTTCATTTGAGAGGTTACCAATGGGAGATGAGGACCAGCAAGAGCTTTCAGGGCTGGCACCTTTAGTGTAAGGAACAATCGCTGGACGTTCACAATGTCGGTGTTGAGATCTGACCTGAATTAGCAAAAAGAAGCGATGATACGTCTGGACCTTTGAGTGTCTAAACAAGTTCAGAGCCCAAGTGGTTGTGGTTCGTTTGAGAGGTTACCAGTGGGAGATGAGGACCAGCAAGAGCTTTCAGGGCTGGCACCTTTAGTGTAGGAGCAATCGCTGGACGTTCGCAATTTCGGTGTTGAGCTCTGGCCAGATTGAGCAGGAGAGGCTGTGTACGTTGGAAGTTTTAGTAGCCAAAACAAGTTCAGAGCCCAAGTGTTTGTGGTTCGTTTGAGAGGTTACCAGTGGGAGATGAGGACCAGCAAGAGCTTTCAGGGCTGGCACCTTTAGTGTAGGAGCAATTGCTGGACGTTCGCAATTTCGGTGTTGAGCTCTGACATGAATTAGCGAAAGGAAGCGATGATACGTCTGGACCTTTGAGTGTCTAAACAAGTTCAGAGCCCAAGTGTTTGTGGTTCGTTTGAGAGGTTACCAGTGGGAGATGAGGACCAGCAAGAGCTTTCAGGGCTGGCACCTTTAGTGTAGGAGCAATCGCTGGACGTTCGCAATTTCGGTGTAGGGCTCTGGCCAGATTGAGCAGTAGAGGCTGTGTACATTGGAAGTTTTAGTAGCCTAAACAAGTTCAGAGCCCAAGTGTTTGTGGTTCGTTTGAGAGGTTACCAGTGGGAGATGAGGACCAGCAAGAGCTTTCAGGGCTGGCACATTTAGTTTAGGAGCAATCGCTGGACGTTCGCAATTTCGGTGTAGGGCTCTGGCCAGATTGAGCAGTAGAGGCTGTGTACATTGGAAGTTTTAGTAGCCTAAACAAGTTCAGAGCCCAAGTGTTTGTGGTTCGTTTGAGAGGTTACCAGTGGGAGATGAGGACCAGCAAGAGCTTTCAGGGCTGGCACCTTTAGTGTAGGAGCAATCGCTGGACGTTCGCAATTTCGGTGTAGGGCTCTGGCCAGATTGAGCAGGAGAGGCTGTGTACGTTGGAAGTTATAGTAGCCTAAACAAGTTCAGAGCCCAAGTGTTTGTGGTTCGTTTGAGAGGTTACCAGTGGGAGATGAGGACCAGCAAGAGCTTTCAGGCCTGGTACCTTTAGTGTAGGAGCAATCACTGGACGTTCGCAATTTCGGTGTTGAGCTCTGACTTGAATTAGCCAAAGGAAGCGATGATACGTCTGGACCTTTGAGTGTCTAAACAAGTTCAGAGCCCACGTGTTTGTGGTTCGTTTGAGAGGTTACCAGTGGGAGATGAGGACCAGCAAGAGCTTTCAGGGCTGGCACCTTTAGTGTAGGAGCAATCGCTGGACGTTCGCAATTTCGGTGCAGAGTTCTGGCCACATTGAGCAGGAGAGGCTGTGTACGTTGGAAGTTTTAGTAGCCTAAACAAGTTCAGAGCCCAAGTGTTTGTGGTTCGTTTGAGAGGTTACCAGTGGGAGATGAGGACCAGCAAGAGCATTCAGGGCTGGCACATTTAGTTTAGGAGCAATCGCTGGACGTTCGCAATTTCGGTGTTGACCTCTGCCCAGATTGAGCAGGAGAGGCTGTGTACGTTGGAAGTTTTAGTAGCCTAAACAAGTTCAGAGCCCAAGTGTTTGTGGTCCGTTTGAGAGGTTACCAGTGGGAGATGAGGACCAGCAAGAGCTTTCAGGGCTGGCACCTTTAGTGTAGGAGCAATCGCTGGACGTTCGCAATTTCGGTGTTGAGCTCTGGCCAGATTGAGCAGTAGAGGCTGTGTACGTTGGAAGTTTTAGTAGCCTAAACAAGTTCAGAGCCCAAGTGTTTGTGGTTCGTTTGAGAGGTTACCAGTGGGAGATGAGGACCAGCAAGAGCTTTCAGGGCTGGCACATTTAGTGTAGGAGCAATCGCTGGACGTTCGCAATGTCGGTGTCGAGCTCTGACCTGAATTAGCGAAAGGAAGCGATGATACGTCTGGACCTTTGAGTGTCCAAACAAGTTCAGAGCCCAAGTGTTTGTGGTTCGTTTGAGAGGTTACCAGTGGGAGATGAGGACCAGCAAGAGCTTTCAGGGCTGGCACCTTTAGTGTAGGAGCAATCGCTGGACGTTCGCAATTTCGGTGTAGAGCTCTGGCCAGATTGAGCAGGAGAGGCTGTGTACGTTGGAAGTTTTAGTAGCCTAAACAAGTTCAGAGCCCAAGTGTTTGTGGTTCGTTTGAGAGGTTACCAGTGGGAGATGAGGACCAGCAAGAGCATTCAGGGCTGGCACATTTAGTTTAGGAGCAATCGCTGGACGTTCGCAATTTCGGTGTTGACCTCTGGCCAGATTGAGAAAGGAGAGGCTGTGTACGTTGGAAGTTTTAGTAGCCTAAACAAGTTCAGAGCCCAAGTGTTTGTGGTTCGTTTGAGAGGTTACCAGTGGGAGATGAGGACCAGCAAGAGCTTTCAGGGCTGGCACCTTTACTGTAGGAGCAATCGCTGGACGTTCGCAATTTCGGTGTAGGGCTCTGGCCAGATTGAGCAGGAGAGGCTGTGTACATTGGAAGTTTTAGTAGCCTAAACAAGTTCAGAGCCCAAGTGTTTGTGGTTCGTTTGAGAGGTTACCAGTGGGAGATGAGGACCAGCAAGAGCATTCAGGGCTGGCACCTTTAGTGTAGGAGCAATCACTGGACGTTCGCAGTTTCGGTGTTGAGCTCTGACAAGAATTAGCGAAAGGAAGCGATGATACTTCTGGACCTTTGAGTGTCTAAGCAAGTTCAGAGCCGAAGTGTTTGTGGTTCGTTTGAGAGGTTACCAGTGGGAGATGAGGACCAGCAAGAGCTTTCAGGGCTGGCACCTTTAGTGTAGTAGCAATCGCTGGACGTTCGCAATTTCGGTGTAGAGCTCTGGCCAGATTGAGGAGGAGAGGCTGTGTACGTTGGAAGTTTTATTAGCCTAAACAAGTTCAGAGCCCAAGTGTTTGTGGTTCGTTTGAGAGGTTACCAGTGGGAGATGAGGACCAGCAAGAGCTTTCAGGGCTGGCACCTTTAGTGTAGGAGCAATCGCTGGACGTTCGCAATTTCGGTGTTGAGCTCTGGCCAGATTGAGCAGGAGAGGCTGTGTACGTTGGAAGTTTTAGTAGCCTAAACAAGTTCAGAGCCCAAGTGTTTGTAGTTCGTTTGAGAGGTTACCAGTGGGAGATGAGGACCAGCAAGAGCTTTCAGGGCTGGCACCTTTAGTGTAGGAGCAATCGCTGGACGTTCGCAATTTCGGTGTAGGGCTCTGGCCAGATTGAGCAGGAGAGGCTGTGTACGTTGGAAGTTGTAGTAGCCTAAACAAGTTCAGAGCCCAAGTGTTTGTGGTTCGTTTGAGAGGTTACCAGTGGGAGATGAGGACCAGCAAGAGCTTTCAGGGCTGGTACCTTTAGTGTAGGAGGAATCGCTGGACGTTCGCAATTTCGGTGTTGAGCTCTGACTTGAATTAGCCAAAGGAAGCGATGATACGTCTGGACCTTTGAGTGTCTAAACAAGTTCAGAGCCCAAGTGTTTGTGGTTCGTTTGAGAGGTTACCAGTGGGAGATGAGGACCAGCAAGAGCTTTCAGGGCTGGCACCTTTAGTGTAGGAGCAATCGCTGGACGTTCGCAATTTCGGTGTAGAGTTCTGGCCACATTGAGCAGGAGAGGCTGTGTACTTTGGAAGGTTTAGTAGCCTAAACAAGTTCAGAGCCCAAGTGTTTGTAGTTCGTTTGAGAGGTTACCAGTGGGAGATGAGGACCAGCAAGAGCTTTCAGGGCTGGCACCTTTAGTGTAGGAGCAATCGCTGGACGTTCGCAATTTCGGTGTAGGGCTCTGGCCAGATTGAGCAGTAA